>NC_139627.1:2884665-2937165 GCF_964638095.1 Poromitra crassiceps | reverse complement strand
TAGGTCCACCTGATGTGCCTGATAGCCAATGGGATGTTCCGGAACCGTCTGTGCAGCGAACCCGACCTGCTGGCCATCACTCTGTCCCTGCTGCCCAACCACTTCACCATGGTCGCCAAGCAACGCATCGACCACAACTACCTGTCTGGACTTCTCAAATGGTGTGTGTGTGTGTGTGTGTGTGTGTGTGTGTGTGTGTGTGTGTGTGTGTGTGTGTGAAGCTTCCCCTGTCAGGTGAAAAGAAGCGGCTGGCTAACTGCCCATGTCTCGGAGGAAGCATGGAGCCAGTTTCGGCTCTCCCCAGATCGGCAGAGGGTGGAGCAGCAACCAGGATAAATAAATTAAATTAGCACTAATGGGGGTTAAAAATGGGATAAAAAATCGGGGGAAAAAATTAAAATAAATAAATAAAATAAAACAATCTCAGTGTTGTAACAGTACACACCATAGACTGTATAAGGTACACACCTTGATCCATGTCTCAAACTATGCCGTGTTAGGCCCTTGAATTTGATGTTGAAGAATTATAATGATATGATTTAGTTGTGATATGTCCCACTCGTCTCTCCTGTCTTCCCCTCTCTCTCCCTTCCCTCCTCCAGGTTCAGTGCCACGTTCACCCTGAACCCCAGTCTTCCCCATGAGGAGTGTCTGGACCCCCGGGCGCTGCTGGAGAGAAGGCTGGCCAGCCTCTCGGCCAGAAACCACCAGGAGATGACACACGTTAGTAGTGCTTCCACCATACCAGTTCCATGTACGACTGTAGTGTTGAGCGGGAGAATAGAACTTTATTGTGCCAAACATGGCTGTGGAAATGTATCCTGGTCCTCAGCTGTTGTGTTTCCTGCAGCTGTTCCTATTGGTCCTGAGGTCTCTGCAGCTCTTCTGCCGATTGGTTCTTTCTCTGCAGCCCATTTCTCTCAAACTCCCACCAGCCAAGGTACTGTTCAACTTGTTTCTGTGAATTGATCCGTATCTATTATTCTGTTTTTAGGACATCAAATGTTACAAGCTGAAATATGTCACTTTCCCTCCCAAAGCCTAGGGGGCCCTTTACACGAGGACAGTTTCTGGAAGAAACGACACAATAGCGTTTCCTTCACACCTTTTCCTTCACACCTTCTCCCTGTTTACATGAGCGCTGTTGAATTTTTAAAACACCGTAATGTACATGCCAGGTCGCTAGGTGGCAGTGTGATCACCTTATTCTTTGCCCGTACAAGGACGCTTCTGCATGACGTCATTTCGTAATCGTCTTTCCAGTTTTAAACACGGAAGTAGAGTACGCCTTCCGCAGTCATTTAGACTTGCCAAAAAGCTTTTTTCAAGCTAAAAAAAACCCAAACTGTTTTAAAGTTTTAATATTTGTCGGGTGAGAATGTAACAATGTGACCAGTTTATCAGAATAACGCCTATTGGAAATCTTTAACGAGCAGCGAGGACCGGGAGCGCTGAGTGTGCTATCTGTCAAACCCTACTGTAGTTAGGCTACTGGCAGTGAGAAAACACTGTCGACGTGCTTTTGTAACTAACGTTAAATGCTGACCGGGTACAGCCATCGGCTCCTCGCAGCAGTAAAGTTATGAACATGTCACTGAAGTTGGCCGCAGTGTAGCTTAATTCTGAATGTTGCCAAACTTCATTCATACGGACGTTTTCTTTTGAAAATGGTTGCTAACTCGCGCACGGCTATGGCGTAATCGCGTGTGTTGCGTGTGCAGGCACGTCAGAGTTTCTGAAATGTGCCGTCTCAAAGCGATTACGGTACATGGAATGATCAGCGGCAGGCATCTCAAAGAATTTCACTCTGGAGGGTGGTTTCAAAATGTGTCGTTTCCTAAGCCCAAATTCGGCGTCGCCGTCTAAAAGGGAGGCACTAACGATACAATAATTCCCCATCACCATAGGAAACCGTCCAAGTGTAAAGTGCCCATAAGAGGATGTCCTCAAATGTCTTCTCTTTGTTCTGACCAACAGTCCACAAACCAAAGATAATCAGTTTAATGTCGTCATAGAAGACTAAAGAAACCAGAAAATATTCACAGTCAAGAAGCTGGAGTCCGAAAACAATTAATCGATGATAAAAAATAGTTGGTGATTCATTTTCTGTCGATCGACTAACCGTTGCAGCTCTATTGTGTTTATGACAGGTTTATTTGACAATGTCTTTTGTCTCTTGTGTCTCTGCGAAGGGCAAAGGGCCTAAAACTGCTGCTGGCCCCCAAGGGAAAAAAACCGAGGGCCAGGAGGCCTCCAAGCCCCGCCCCCCTGAACCCAAAGTCTCCCCCGGCACCAAGAGAGCGGCTGGACGGGGCTGGGCCAAGGGGCAGAGGGGAGGAAAGAAAGCCAAGAAGAATCTAAATATCAAGGATCTAAATATAGAAATAAAGGGAGAGGAGAAGGGGAGGGGCGTGACGACAGGAGGGCAGAAACCGAAGAACACGACGCGTCGCAGCGTCGCCTCCAAGGTCAGCTACAAGGAGGACAGCAACAGTGAGGAGGAGGGAGGGCTTAGCGAGGGAGAGGAGTTTCAGGTGAACAGCGGGGAGGAGAGTGATGAAGATTCAGAGGGCGGGGCTAAATCCAAGAAGGGGAAAGGGAGGAGCAAAGCCAGGACAAACAACAACAAGGCAGCTCCGAAGAGAAGGAGCAGCACAGCGAAAAATAAGGTAAATATCAGGTCTCTGATTGGCTGCCAGTGTGCCATAGAATTGACTTCAAAATACTTTTAAGATAAATCAATTCAAGGAGAACTTCACCGAAAAACAATGCTTTATTTTGCCCATTCAGACTGTAAACAGTTGTGCACGGACACGGAAAAGGAAGTGACGTGCTCCACTGTTTACAGTCTGAATAGCAATTTGCGCCGCGACTTTGGCGATACTACTAAGCCCTTTTCCCACATGCATACCGGAAAATTACCTGTAAGTCAATATCGGACATTTCCCTTCACACTTCGGCTCGCGCATGTGGGAATCTATCAGCGAATTTACCTGTATGTTGGGGGGGGGGCGGGGGGAAGGGGGAGCTTATTTGGGGGGTCGGCAAAACTCGAAATAAGTTCGCTTGTCAGTTGTCACACAATAAATCACACTCGTTTGACTTAAGAGCAGCGTCAAGCCGCCAGCGTAATAAACACAGCCGATTTACCCCCTCCCCTGTCTGCTCGAGAGCAGCAGCCACAGAGACAGACACAGCGAGAAAGGCTTGCAAGCTGCTCAACGCTTGTATGTAGAGAAAGCAGACTGGCTTCGTTTGATGTGTCCGGGGTTGCCTTCGGGAAATCAGCAAGCTGACATACTGCTCTTATTAGGCTATCACAAGATCATTTCGCCAGTTTGCTTTAATGTGCGCGAATGATTAGATTATGCCCGCTGGAACATTAAGCAACGTGTGTAGGCTACTCCTCGCCCATGATTGAAGGACCGCTGTCGCGGAAAATGACTGCACCCGTTTCCACTTGCGTCCCCTTAAGATCATACCGCTCTTCTGACTTGGTCGAAAGTGGTGAAATGTCGGGGACGACGGGGTCGCGCTTATACCGGCACGGCGCCTTTCTCACTTGCAGGCATTAGACCACGTTCCGGTCATTTTGCGGTACAAAGCGCACGTGGGAAAAGGGCTCTAGTCACAACAACTACAGCTCCAGTAATTTTCACTGTTCACTGTTCTGAGACGAGTTGACGTCTTCTATGCAGAGTGTTTTTGCGTTAACGTTATGAGAAACGGACGCGGAAAAGGAAGTGACGGCGGCAGGAGAGGCGCTCTGTTCAGGAAGCTGGGAAAAAATTTAGCGCTGTCCCAGACTCTATTTTTCAAATAAAAATAGACTCTGGGTTCTCAGATTGCCTCCGGCTTGGTTGGGTGCCCATACAGGCACAATTGGCCGTGTCTGCGGGTGGAAAGACAGATTAAGGGTATGTGTCCTGGTCGCTGCAAAGTGCCTCCTCTGGTCACTCGGGGTGCCTGTTCACGGGGTGAGGGCAACTGGGGGGAATAGCGTGATCCTCCCACGTGCTACGTCCTGCCGGTGAAACCCCTCGCTGTCAGGTGAACAGAAGCGGCTGGCGACTGCACATGTATCAGAGGACATAACTCCCCAGATCGGCAGAGGGGGTGCAGCAATGACCGGGACAGCTCAGCTGGGGGAATCGGTCAAGTACACCTGGGGAGAAAACATTGGGGAAATCCTGGTAAAAAAAAAAAAAAAAAACGTGTCTTGCCTTACAGGATGAAGAAGAGGAGGATGAGGACTGGGACGAAGGGGTAGACGACGAGGAAGGTGGAGGAGATGAGACGAGCCCACGGACCAATCAACGGAGCGGGAGGAAGCGCTGTGGGCCAGGAGCAGACGAGTGGCTGGAGGTGTACCTGCAGAAGAACTCGTCCTGGGTGTGTGTGGACGTGGAGAGGGCCCTAGGGCAGCCTCAGCTCCTCGGCCAGCACGCCACGCAGCCCCTCACCTACGTGCTGTCTCTGGACGGCGACGGACGTCTGAAGGACCTGGGCAGGAAGTACGACCCCGCCTGGATGACCACCTCACGGAAGAGACGGGTGGAGGACGAGTGGTGGGAGTGTACGCTTGCGCCGTTCCTGGGAGCCAAGGACGAGAGAGACATGAAGGAGGACAAGGAGGTGAGGCAGACATACAGTATGTTTTCTATACACACACTCAAGGTGCGTTCACACCGACCTATTAAAGTTTTTCGCTGGCGTCGAGTTTACATACAAAGTCAATGCAAACGAGCGATTGAGCGTATATTCGCCTGGGAGAAAAATCGCTGGGCGTCCGAGCGACAGAGACAGAGCGATAGGGAGAAAATACGCTCGTCGCTCGAGATGAAATATTCCAACTCGAGCGACAATACGCTGGCATCAGTTGCTCGCTGTTCAACGCTGATTGGCTGCCGTGTGAGAGCGAGTCAAGAATCACACTGGCTCGGAACAAACCGCTGGTTTATTGTGTGGCAACAAACCACATTGACAGCCTGACAGCTGACATGAAGTGAAGTCTGTACTACCGGTATGGAGCTCGCATTAGGAGCACGCTGATAGGCTTTAGCTTGTAAACAATGACGGTGGCTCGTACTGGACAAACAGCATGACATTGCGTAACGTTATATCCCCCACATGTCCGTCAATTCTTGTGCCTGTTGATGAGCGATTTAAACAGAGCGACAGAGCGATTCCAAAGGGTTGAATCAAGCGACAGAGCGAAAAATAAATATATTGGTGTGAACACAGCTTAACACACACACACACACACACACTGGACTCATTGATTTCATCCCTCTCCTCCCTGTCTCCCTGTGTCTCTCCAGCTGGAAGCCAAGCTGCAGGACAGTCCTCTGCCTACCTCTGTAGCCGAGTTTAAGAACCATCCTCTGTACGCCCTGAAGAGACATCTCCTCAAGTACGAAGCTCTCTACCCATCTACAGCCGCCATCCTGGGATACTGCAGGGGCGAGCCGGCGTACTCCAGGTCAGTGTGGAGCATCATTCAGTCATTGATGAATAATCAAATCACTTCTAAAGACACATTGTAGCAGACAGACTTTTATTTTCATCAGATACGAACTGCAAATGTGACTGTTGCTACGATGTCATTTCTAGTGAAGGTGGTTGTAAGCAGGTTGTAGAGGTGGCTACACTTTCCAAGTTAGGTAGTTTAGCCACCTTGGTTGATGCAGTTGGTCTGAGAATAGATGAGTAAACTATCTCATTTAAAAGAGGTGGGTAAACTGAGTGTACTTGGATTTAACCCCCACGTGCCCAAATCTTTGGTATGAACCTCTACCGGCCTACAGATGGCGCTGGTATGCAGCAGTAGTAGCTTTACAAGCCAAAATGGTGGCTCTCTCACTGCTACTGGCCTGTAGGTGGCAACACTCTCTCATATGTCTGTTATTGTAGAGGAATCTGTTTCATGGTGGGTTGTCATGTCAGTCTACTACTCCATACTGAAATATTTTGCTGATACAAATTTGCCATCTTGGTTACATGATGTCGTGATGAAAAACACAGGCACTGAGAGAGCGCAAACCTCCGCCAACTTTTGCTGTTACACCCACACACTTACTTGAAGAGAAACGGATTTCTCTCCTGCAATTTGTCTCTATTGAGAGAGAGAGAGAGAGAGAGAGAGAGAGAGAGAGAGAGAGAGAGAGAGAGAGAGAGAGAGAGAGAGAATGAGAGAATGAGAGAATGAGAGAGAATTAATTGTCTAATGGCAGAAACCCCAGATCCGGATCATGACCAAAATCTGATCGTCTGACTTGTCTTTGGACTTGACACTTCTAACATTTTTTAACAGTTGAATATATGATGTTGCAGAGACTGTATCCACACGCTGCACTCCAGAGACACCTGGTTGAAAGAAGCTCGGACTGTCATACCGGGAGAGGAGCCGTACAAAGTGAGAGACGCATCCTTCACTCTTCTGTCACTAAGGGTGCGTTCGTAAATCCAATCTGACGCTCTGGACGAAAACGAGAGCGCGAGTGGAGAAAGAAGCACAGCACGCTCTTTCTGAATGAATTAACGAACAGGTCAAGAAGGAAACAGACCCTCTCGGAGTCCCGCCCACGCTCACACAGCGTGGGCGGGACTCCGAGAGTGTCTCGCTCTGAATAACTGAACGCTGTCTTCCAACAGCGCTCAGAATTGACCAACGGTCCAGTTTGTGCCGGAGTGCGCTCTGGACGCTATTTAAATACGAACGTACCCTAAGTGTCCCTCTCTGCTTCTGTTTTTTCTTCTTCTTCTTCTTTTTCCTGTTCTTTAAGAAATGTTGTGGTTTTATATACTTTTGTAACACTCTCTCTCAATTCAATTCAATTCAAATGGCTTTATTGGCATGATGATGTAACACTGTCTGTACATATTGCCAAAGCAAGCGTTTAACAATTGAAAAGCTAAACATTAATTAGAAATTAGCGTATCAAACATACTACATGGCAACCAAATGATCTGTTGTCAGATATAGCAGCAACAACAAAGAATAGCAAAGAAACAAACTACAGGACAGGTCAGACGATCTGTTGTCTCTGTCTCTCTCTCCCATCTCTCTCACTCTCTATCTGTGTCTCTCTCTCACTCTCTCTCTCACTCTATCTCTCTGTCTCTCTCTCACTCTCTCTCTCACTCTATCTCTCTGTCTCTCTCTCTCCCATCTCTCTCACTCTCTATCTGTGTCTCTCTCTCACTCTATCTCTCTGTCTCTCTCTCACTCTCTATCTCTCTGTCTCTCTCTGCCTGTCAGATGGTGAGGGGTTTCTCCAATCGTTCCCGTAAGGCGCGGATGATGTCTGAGCAGAAGGAACCGAACGACCTGCCTCTGTTTGGAGAGTGGCAGACTGAAGATTACCAGCCGCCTCTGGCTGTGGACGGCAAGGTAGGAGTCTGGGTGGGGAGTGTGTGCTTAAAAGTCCTCTCTAAGTAATGTGATCCACACACGGTCCAAAACGTACCGCATGCCCTTAATATCCCTGTTCAAGATAAGATAAGATGAAACTTGAATGATACCTGTCTAGTAGCATTGACGTTTACCTGGCATACTCCCTTTAATTCATGAATGGCCCTAACCCTGACACATACATACTAGAAAGAGTCATGAAAAAATGTCAGTTAGAATTCAGCTGCGTTTCCCTTGAACTCGGCTGATAGTGTCGTTGACCCTTGAACTCAGCTGACAGTGTCGTTGACCCCGCCCCCTCCAGGTTCCCCGCAACGACTACGGTAACGTCTACCTGTTCAAGCCCTGCATGTTACCGCTGGGCTGCGTTCACCTGCGGCTGCCCAACCTGCACCGCGTGGCCAAGAAGCTCGACATGGAGGCCGCCCCCGCTGTCACCGGCTTCGACTTCCATGGAGGATACTCACATGCTGTGTAAGACAGAACTACAAATACATGCTGTGTAAGACTGAACTACAGATACTCACATGCTGTGTAAGAGAGAACTACAGATAGTCACATGCTGTGTAAGACAGAACTACAGATAGTCACATGCTGTGTAAGACAGAACTACAGATACTCACATGCTGTGTAAGACAGAACTACAGATACTCACATGCTGTGTAAGACAGAACTACAGATAGTCACATGCTGTGTAAGACAGAACTACAGATACTCACATGCTGTGTAAGACAGAACTACAGATAGTCACATGCTGTGTAAGACATAACTACAGATAGTCACATGCTGTGTAAGACAGAACTACAGATAGTCACATGCTGTGTAAGACAGAACTACAGATACTCACATGCTGTGTAAGACAGAACTACAGATACTCACATGCTGTGTAAGACAGAACTACAGATACTCACATGCTGTGTAAGACAGAACTACAGATACTCACATGCTGTGTAAGACAGAACTACAGATACTCACATGCTGTGTAAGACAGAACTACAGATACTCACATGCTGTGTAAGACTGAACTACAGATACTCACATGCTGTGTAAGACAGAACTACAGAGGCCCAAAATAAATTCACTGACATCCAAAATGGCCACTACACCGGGCTACAATATCTATACTTTCTCATGGGTAGTTTATGTGTAGTCAGGGCGTACAGAGGATGCTTCTTAAACTCGGGAGGACTGTCCTGCAGCTTGGCTTCCAGCTGGAGAGACACAGGGAGACGGGGATGAAATCAATGACTCTTTTGTGTTTGTGTTTGTGTGTTTGTTTTTTGTTTGTTTGCTTGTGTGTGTGTGTGTGTTTGTTTGTTTTCAGGACTGATGGTTACGTTGTGTGTGAGGAACATGAGGAAATCCTCAGAGCCGCCTGGTTGGAGGACCAGGAGCTCCAGAAACAGAGGGAGAAAGAGGTGTGTGTATTTATTCGTTTGTGTGTGTATGTGCCCGTCTCGCTTTCAGCCAACACACACACACACACACACACACACACACACACACACACCAATACACTACAAACAAACCCGTTTCTTCTCCTCCTCCCTTTTTCCAGAAACGAGAGAAGAGGGTGATCTCCAACTGGACTCTGCTGGTGAAGGGCCTTCTGATCAGAGAGAGGCTTCAGAAGCGCTACGGCAAGAAGGACAAGGAGCCCGGGGGTGCAGGGGCCTCCGGTCTGAGCCACACCCAGGAGGGAGGGGCGGCCGGTGGGCTGTCGTCTGACGAGGAGGCGGGCGAGGGCGACTGTCCCGGAGCTACGACGGCAGCCGAGACTCTGGCCATGGCCTGGCCCCAAAACAGACAAGAAGAAGAGGACGACGACAGGAAGAAGAAGACGACGAAACGAGGGAAGAGAGGGCAGGAGAAACACCTGTTCCCCTTTGAGAAAGCCTGATGTTTGGAGATCAACAAGTTCACAATCTGTACAGGACGGCGGCGCTGAGTGATGAAGATCTGTCACTGACAGGAGACACAGACACATGTCATGTTACACCACTGGTCGACCGTGGCCTGCCCGGCCAGACAGGACTGGAGTCAGTTGGCCGAATGGAGGACTCTGGAGCTATACGACACCAGTCTCCTCTCACACTCGGACCGCAATAAAAAGGGGTGAGGGATTGGAAAAAAGTCAGCAGGAACGTTGGAGGAACCCCAAACTTCCCTTTACCTGGCCACATTAGCCAGCTCTGCCCGACGCGTACCCAGGCCAGCGTGGAGATATCATCTCTTTACCTGGCCCAGGGGTGGGCAACTCGCGGGCTGCATGCGGCCCCTGACCTCACTCAGTGTGGCCCCTGGGTCTTTTTCGGTTAGGACATTTTCGGTTAGGTTAGGTTAGACCACTCAAATTTGTGTTTTTATTGTATTGTACATCCCAGAACATGGCGCTAATGGCGTTAGCATTGTCCATCCACATACTGTTTAACGTTAGTATTTGAGCTAACACTATTGTAACAAACTATATCCATTCCAGGATGCACATTGCATATGCAACATTACTAATCTGATTAATATGACATAATTGGGTGATGAGCCCCATCAAATTGCTGTCACGGGCTGTTTTAAAGCTAGAGCAAAGTTTCTGGTGTCTGAATGGAAGAATGACTAAATTTGAATATGAAAAATGTAAATGTTGGTATAATAATCTTTGATTACCAGTCCTTTTCATCAAATTAGTAGCTATAATTGGGAGTGATGGTGTTACAGTAAGCTACTGGTGGAAGTGCACGGTCACAATCTGGCCCTCTGGTAGCGAGGGCATTTTTTTGTGGCCCTCTCCATCATCAAAGTTGTCCATCCCTGACCTAGCCTGTGGTCTCCTCCCAGCTGGACGTGCCTGGAACACCTCCCTAGGGAGGCGACCAGGTGGCATCCTTACCAGATGCCCCGAACAACCGCAGCAGGCTCCTTTCCAGGCAAAGGAGCAGCGCTCTACTCCGAGTCCCTCACAGATGACTGAGCTTCTCGCCTCGTCCCTAAGGGAGATGCTGTCTGTATATATACCACCCATAATCGTGTCATTAGGTTGATCGTGGCTTTGCTCTCTTAAGCGCCGGGCAAAGAGCTGGGTGGAGACATGTCATGGAGCAAAATAACAGGAAGTAGTCAGGAAAAAACACTAGTGGAGCACTTAAGGCTAGTATCACATCCAACAATGCCAAGTCGATCGTTGTGTTCATTGTAATTGTAATTACAATTGTAATTGTAATGGCCATAGTAGGTAATTAGATTACAAACGTGGAATTTGACTTTGTGCAAGTATGCAGTGCAGCGGTCACGTCAATAGGAGAAGATGGAGCAATAAAGGAAACAATCTGTACACCTACAGTACATTATGAGTTGCCTTCAGTGTCGTGTCACCCCAGTTGATTTAAACTAGGCATGCTTTTTTTTTAGGTGTGCAAAATGGCCACTGAAGGGAAGAAACAGGATCTCCTCTAGTCCAGCACGCGTGTCTGTCTATAGCAGCAGATGTAGGTCAGAGCAAACGCACACAGACTGAAAACCTGTCAGAGTGCCTAAGTCACACCCTCTTCCGGGTTCGGCATGGGACCCAAACAATTTAATTCCCCATCCGTTTTTCCACAGACGTTTAGAAAATTCCTCATAAAAAGAGTTTTACTTTGTCAAAGCAAGCGATTCAGCTGGATTCAGAATCAGGAGAGACCGTTGAACATTTCACCCTGAGTCCCTGACCAAAAGAAAGAAATAAGTGTGAATTTGAAATAGCTGCGGATATGGACCAACCGACCAACCAACAGAGTGACTTTCTCAATCTCTCTGTCAAAATCGGAAAATTCACATACAGTTATATCTGGTCATAGCTATTGCGAATTTGTGATTGTTTTTCTCACAATACCTCACACGCTCATCTCTCTCTTTCACACTCTGTCACTGTCACACCCTCTTATCTATGTCTTTATGTGTTAGTATAATTATGCGACATGATAGCTGTATTGAAAATAGTAACCACTTTTGTATTGAAAGTATTTTTCCAGTAAAATCAAAACAAAAAGTTTACTCTTGGACTCAATTTTGTCATTTTTTGTGAGCTGTATTTGTTAGTTTATCAGACAGACATGTTTCCAAATCAGCAACAGTCACACATCCACAGTCATACACTGACCAGACAGTAGAAATAGCTTCTTCCATTCTTTCCATATTTCTGAAACTACTTAACAGTTTTGACTGTTTGGCTGTCTGTGACAGCTCTGACTATCTGTTTGGCTGTCTGTGACAGCTCTGACTATCTGTTTGGCTGTATGTGACAGCTCGGACTATCTGACAGCTGTTTGTTTATTTGCCGCACACCCACACAGGAGGATTCCTCATATAGCCTAACTGCTTTTGCAATATTCTTTTTCACTTTCTTTTTAAATAATTATTCAAGTAAATCTATTGAAATAAAAAAGAATGATTAAAAATAGCATTCTATAGTAGTCCTACTACAAAAGTAAGGTCTCCCAGTCTCCCTGATTATAGTTTAATTTGAGCTCAGAACTAATCAATGTTAGGAGAGAGTTGTATAATGATGTCATTAACAGAGCCAAGATTCCCTTTGTTATGCAGAGGAGGACAGTAGAGTAGGTGGTCCTCCTCACATTGCTGTTCAGACACACACAGGAATCCAGCCACATGGCCTGAGACGATCAATGAGAATTGGGTGCGTTCAGACCTGTACTTTACTGAGATCAGAGCGCCAAAGATCAGAACTGGGCTATTTAAATGCCAGGTCTGCACAGGGTGTGAAATGCCAGCCAGGTCCTGAAGAGCCTGGTGACGCGAGGTTAGCCAGGTCCAAGGACCTGAGTGGACCTGGTGAGTGGCAGTCACAGCTGTCAGTCACCCTACAGTATGTCGGTAGTCTTCTGCAGCACCCCATCCTCTCGCCTCTCTTTACTGGAAGAGATAATTTATTCATTTGGATATTACTGACACATGGTCTGTAGGCTATAATTGATAGGGTCTCTGTTATTGCCTTGTATTACTTTTTTCATATATCTATTTTTATTTACTTTGGATATAGCCTGAGAGCCTTGCTGTTTTAGAGTATACGTCGGTTTGAGGAACACAAAATTATTATTCATAATAAGTAAAAAAATAAAAAAATAAAAATCCAAGAGACGCGGAAGTGACGTCATATATAAATACCCCTGTAGCCGTCTAGCTTCCGCTCACCCAGCCTCCAAGCCAGCAGAGTCTAATCGCTTTCTGGATCCTCTAGCCGCCCCAGGCTGTGTCTGCGAGCCGAGTCCAGGCTGCTCCCGGGAGGTAAATATTAACACCTTCACCCGGTGGGATGTCATCCAGCGGCTGTCTGTGTCTGTGTGCTTATTGTCGGAACCCCGCCGGGCCTTGTTTACATCTCAATCCCCGGGCTGGAGTGGATGAGAGGCGGAGGCACAGCGGGGGAGGGGTTGCTAACCTAGCTAGCTGACATTTTCTATTTTAATTCGTGACAGGGAACAATAGACACGGTTGTTTTTAATAGACATTCGAACGGCTATTCTCAAAGTCCCAAACTGTGTAGCTAGTCAAATGCGTGGGTTTATTGTTCACTGGTGGTGAATGTGATGTCAACACGCTAGCCTGGAAGCTAAGCCCGGGCTAGCGGGAGCTAGTAGCCGCTGTGCGAAATTGGCTTTGCTGCCCTTTAGTTTAGAATTCTGGCTGAATTACCGTGGCTCTTGTAGCTAACGTTAGATAGCTACCAGCAAACAAAACAACCCGAACCAATGCTGCTTATCTCGCACCGAACTCCTTCCTCCATCCATCTACGCGATCAACAACCCCTTACTGCTGAGTCGTTATATTAGCTTAGCAATATGTATGTCACCCAGTTTGCTGCCTATTTTTAGAATGGACCGCCGGGCGGAATGCGAGCATTCGTCTGTAGCCGGGGCTGGCCCCCGGCTGGCTGGCCAGGTGGATATCTGCAAAGTCATATTTGAACCCCGGTGCCAGCAACTGCTCTGATCCTCTGCCACCTCTAGATTCATCCGGATCGCAGGTCGAAATAAGCTACACTGTCATGGTAGAGGACTTTTCATTCTCTAACTTGCAACGGAATTTCATTGCACTGCCAATTTATTTCAGACACCTATTTCTCTGCCGTTTTCTACTTGCAGATAATGCCTGTCGGTGTGGCTTTGGCACAGACTTTCTCGTCCCATGCTGTGCCTATAACCTTAGGTTAGGGTTGCTGTGCCTATCACCCAGTCTGCCACCCTTAGGGTTAGGGTTGCTGTGCCTATAACCTTATCACCCGGTCTGCCACCAAGTTAACTGCACTTAAGTTTCTTCCTCTCATCCCGGAAGCTAAAGTGTCACAGAGGCTAATCTTTTAAATCATGACCATAAGCCTCTACGCGTGCCATGTTGTGTGTGTCCCACACGTGTTTTCTAGATCCACAATGTAGTAAGGCCAAAAAGTACAGCAGATGCAAGCAAGAGCTGATTTTTAAATCCCATCTTAGGGGAGTTAAATCAAAAGGTAGAGACTGATACACTGAACAGAGGTTGAAGACAGACAGAGTGGAATAAGAGACATGGCAACGATGGAGAAGGGGGTTCAATTGAATTGTGTTCAGCGTAGGAAAGCAGAGAGGCAAACAGTGAGTAGTGTGGGTGTAGCCGTGATGTGATCAACTCGACAGCACGGCAGAAGGGAGGGAGGGACCCTGGATCTGATCCAGCCACAACCCCTGGATCTGATCCAGCCACAACCCCTGGATCTGATCCAGCCACAACCCCTGGATCTGATCCAGCCACAACCCCTGGCCTCCAGATCTAGGCTAGCCGGCCTTCTAGCCAGCAGAGAAAACCTAAAACAATCTCTGGTTAATCCCCAAGATCACCAGCCACTTGAACGGTCTGTCATGCCAATAACATGGCTTTTAGAATGTAACAGCTATTGTGAGGGAAGTGCTGCCAGCCAAGTAGAGTAGACAAATTTGTCAGATTTATTAACGTTTTGCTGATGGTTGTTGTGCTAATTTCTGTGCCATCCTTCTACTAGGCTAGTGGCTGGGGAGTTAGGCTAACATTTGAGGCAAAGAGCAATTAGTTTGGAACTTGGGACAAAATGAGTGTAAATGTTTAGATATCTATTATAGCAAAACAACTACAGTAACTATCACACTGTGTGAGTCTGAAAGATATGCAGTCTGTGGGCAGAGCAGGAAACAGATGTTCTCACCTTCTCCACCCAGTGGCTGGGAGTTTCTAAACATCATCGGCCAATTTGAGTTTTTCATCTGCAAAATATTATTTGTGGAAAATAAAAGAACCTCCAGTGGCTACCTGCCATCATCGTTGGTAGTGTTGTAAAACTTGTCATCTAAAGCCAAAATTAGCAGCACTTGACTGGTATCCACTAGCCAGCCAGTGGTAATTTAATTCCAGTCCTCCTTCTGAGGCCATGGCTGCATAGAGACAGTCCGCATGTCTGGGAACGCCCACAAAATGTTAAACGGCTGGCGCGCGAGTGGGGTAAAACCACCCATATATCTCATGGGCTGACTCACCAAAAGACGGTGCTGCGGCTCTAAACTACATGTTTGGGGGTTCTAGAGCAGAACACAAGACGTCTGCTCAGATGTGCGTTTACTGCGGTGGTTAAATCCACGATCGTGTCTGCCTGGGCTGGGCTATCAGCTAAATTCTAACTTTGCTGAATGGATAGAACGGGGTTTTTTACCCCGCCCTGACCACGCCCCCAGCCAGGCTGAGCCAGCTAAACCAGCGTCTATGACGAGACGTGGCCTCAACCTATATGATCAGGACTCAGGAGTGACTTATTTGGACAATCACATGTGTGGTGTGGGAACAGAAAAAGTGGAAGCAAGCAAGCTCAAAGTCAAAATTGTGTTCATCAACAGTCACAATGTGGTGACAATCACATGTGTGAAATTGTCACCAGCAGCCACCACCCTAACACTGAAATCTTTGCGTCTGGCTGGGAGGCATTTCTAACTTTTCAACAGTCTTTTGGAGGTTATTCTCTATTCCAGGAAGATTTTTGGTTGGTGAAATTGGGTAAGCCTGGAAGTTTAGTAGAAGTGAATTATCTGCATTGGAACCATGACGTATCAGAGGACATTGATAAAAAAAAAAAAAACACGATTTCAGACGGAAGCCCGTCTTTATTGTCACACGAACACACTACAACACATGCATGCGGCCACAACACACACTCATGCTGACGGTGGCCGGTGAAATATGTCCTCTGTATTTGACCCATCCAGGCTTGTCCTTTCCTCCGGGGGGCAGGCCAGGAGCAGTGGTCGCTATTTCTTTCCAGCGCCCGGGGACCATCATTGGACCAACTTCAGATGTTGTCGTCACTGGTCGGATGACGATCTTCTGCATGTTTTTAGTGGGGGGTTATGTACGGAGGACATGATGGAGGCAGGGTGGTGGATACATTGGAGCAGTGGTTCCCAACCGCCGGGCCCCGGACCGGTGCCGGTCCATTTGCTGCCGCGCCACTTGGAAGCAATAGGATTCGGCAGGGAGGAAGAGACAGACAGAGAGAGAGAGAAGCCACTTTCTCACAGAGATCGCGCAATATTGCCGTTCAGAAGGCCCGCAACGCCGGCAGCATTGCCACAGAAATTGTTTTCACACAGACCATCAAGCAGCACCGCCACATTTCCGCCCCCCCCGGAGTGCGTTTTCAGATAGCATCGATCCACCCCTCCCGGATTGAAATGAGGGTGAACCATGGGTGCTGAGTTTCATTCCTATAATTAATCAAAGCCCGACAAATTAAAATGATGCTGGACAGTGGACACAATAAAAATGACTTGCTCCATCTAATTATCTTGCTATTTTCTTTCTTTCTGCCTTCTGATTCTAACCCTCTTACTTTCCATTCTCTCTCCTTCCATCCTCTCTTCTCCTCCCCAGTCTTGTTGTTCTCTCCTCAGATCTGCTGTACCCCGCTGTCCAGATGAGTGACGGGGAGTGTGACTTCTTCTGCTTCTTCCGCTGCTGCTGAGCGCGCTCTGTACGCGCCTCAGACAGGAAGCGAAGGGCGTCTCTGGGCGGTGTAGTTCTCCCAGACGCGAGCGAGTGTAAGCGGCCGGTGGTGGGGGGACCAGGAAGTGGGAGAGCCATTTCAGCTAATCGGACCGGTCGGGAACCGACGGGTAGGCGGGCCGTCTACCTGTCCGGGTGATCGATTGGAGCGATCGGATGTCTGTGGACATGAACAGCCAGGCGTCGGACAGCAATGAGGAAGACTTCGGGGTGAACTCTGAGGAAGAGGATGAGGATGACGGAGGAGAGGAGGAGGAGGGGGGGGACATCGCAGGGTACTACGACGGCGTCGCCAGCGATGTGGAGCAGCAGGGTGCCGACTCCTTCGACCCCGAGGAGTACCAGTTCACCTGCCTCACCTACAAGGAGAGCCAGAGGGCACTGACGGAGGAGGTCAACAACGTGGCCGCCGCACTCAAGGTGTGTGTATGTTTGTCATGTGACTCCAGCTGGGTCACATGATGCGTCACTACTACCATTTGTATCCTGAACTCAATTAAAGATTGTCATTGCAGCATAATTACAGGGCTGGGCGATATGGTTGAAATCAATATCATGATCATCATAAGGATTGTTGACACTATATGGCTCACATATGCAAAATCATGATAAATCAAATTCATCTTCATGAAGTGAAAATGGTCATTTAAAAGTGACAGTTCTCAAACTTTGTCCCTACAGGCCTAGTGGACACTCATTTAGACACTGAACCAGTCAAGTGAAATCAAATAAATACATGTGTATCAAAATTAATCACCGAAACATACCCGTTCCTATGTGGCGAGTCATTTCATGATGAATTACAAACGATCCATATTGTGTAAATGGGTGAGCAGGTTCTGAATTAAATCCAAATCTTCTCTTGTCTCTTTATTGGTTCAGTACAGGAAATGATTCAAACAAAACTATTTTGGCTGGTAAAAATAATTCTTGGCAGGTCATTTTTTTTAGTGACCTTCCCATGGCAGCACTGTGAACAGGGCACAATCTTGTGTATTGCATTGAGATATGAAATTGTGAGTAGATATGCTCTCTATACTCTGCCTGTGTTGACTAAGGCAGTGGTTCTCAATTTCTTTCACATGAAGGACCCCTAAACTGACAAAAATTAGATCACAGACTCTAATTTGATAGGATTTTGTCCCACGGTCCCCCATATGATAATAAGATTGATGCTTTAGATGTTTTATTACAGAAAGTGTATAAAATCCATGACCAAAATAATCATTGTGTTACTTATGAATCGACGGGGAGAGCTGACTCAACTGCGACTGAAGCAACACATCAACCTAATCTCTCTCCTTCCCTCCCTCCCCTCCCCCTCTCTGTCCCCCCCCCCCCCTCTCTCTCTCTCCCTCCCCCTCTCTGTCCCCCCCCCCTCTTTCTCTCCCTCCCTCCCCCTCTCTGTCTCTCTCCCCCTCTCTCTCTCCCTCCCTCCCCCTCTCTGTCTCTCTCTCCCTTTCTCTCTTCTCTTCCAGGTTTTACCGGCGGTAGCGAAACTGGTCCTTGTGCATTTTCACTGGCAGATTTTACAAATACTGGACAGGTTTGTCTCTTCTGTCTTTCTCTGGTTCTTTCCCCTCTTGTTCCCAGTCTGTCCGTTCTCCCTCTCTTTCACTCTATTACCCATCTTTCTAATTCCCCCTCTTCCTCAGTCTCCATCTTTCCTCCTTATTCTGCCTCCATTTGTTCACTCTTTGCCTCTCATTTTCCCTTTCTCTCTGCTTTTCTTTCTCATCCTCCTCTCTTTCAGTGACGCTCTCAGATTCTACCTCTCTGTGTCCCTCTCTGATTCTTTCTCTCATCTTCCCCTACTTTCTCTCCTTTTTCATTTGTTTTCTTTATCCATATTATTCATATCTTTATTTTTCTTCCTCACCTCACCTCACGTCTCTACTGTTTGTTTACTTTATATAAGCAGCACGTAGTTCCTCAGCTGACCTCATGTTCTGCTCATGTTCTCTTCCACAGATATAAGTCCAACTCGGCTCTGCTGTTGTCGGACGCTCTGGTCCAGCCCAGCAGCACCTGCAGATCAGTCACTGTGAGTATCAGGTGTGCGTGCGCGCGCACAGGTGCATGCATTTTTTTTTTTTTTTCTTACCAATACGTTCCCAAATTCTGAACTTGTTCTAAAACTATATGTATATTTTGCTAGCTTTCTTTGTTGACTCAAAGCGCATTTTATTCTGCGTCATTATAGCTTCTGCTTCAGCCAAGTGATCTTGATTAGAAAAAATACATAATAATCCTCTAAAGGCATCGCAATCTGACCTTCCATTTCCCAGAAAATGTCAACAATTCTCTGATTGGATACAAATTGCTGTCGACCTCCCACTATCCAATCAGAGACATGTTGACATTTTCTGGGAAACGGAAGGGCAGATTGCGATGCCTTTAAAGGACTATTATGTATTTTTTCAACCCCGCGAGTCTCTACGAGTTATGGTTGCGGAGATACGTCTACCCTGCATGCAGGACTACAGGAGAGAGATAGAGGACAGGAGATACGTCTACCCTGCATGCAGGACTACAGGAGAGAGATAGAGGACAGGGGCGTGTAGGATGAGGATGAGGGCGTGTCGACAGGAAGTGTTTTCTTCAGGAAAACGTGTCCAGAGCACTCCCAACGCACACAAGACACAGCGCTTATTTGTTGCTGTCAGAAAAATGAACATTTAACTTTTCTCTGCTTGAGGCGTCCAGAGCGTGCCGCCCACAAACACTGTCCGTCGAGAGCGCTGAAACAGCAGGTGTGCTGCTGAGGAGATCAGCATTCCTAGCGCGTCCTCCTTACCATCGAGAAGGAATTGCAGAAATAAACGCTTCCTGTCGACACTCAGCCTAATGCTACAGTTCTTTGCATTTATTTTGGATTGATCATTTTATAGTTACCTTACCTATAGAGACAGTCCGCATGTCTGGGAACGCCCATACAGGCTCTAGGAACGCCCACAATAGACGCTGGGTTAGCCTGGGGGCGGGGTCAGGGTGGGGTAAATTCCCCCGTTCTATCCATTCAGCAAAGTTAGAATTTAGCTGATAGCCCAGCCCAGGCAGACACGATCGGGGATTTAACCACCGCAGTAAACGCACATCTGAGCAGACGTCTTGTGTTCTGCTCTAGAACCCCCAAACCTGTAGTTTAGAGCCCAGCACCGTCTTTTGGTGAGTCAGCCCATGAGATATATCGGCGGTTTTACCCCACTCGCGCGCCAGCCGTTTAACATTTTGTGAGCGTTCCCAGACATGCCGACTGTCTCTATACAGTATATGTGAAGGTTTTGTATCTTAGCTGTGTGTGTGTGTGTGTGTTTCAGGCCCCCCAGTCCCTCCAGTGTGGTGTGTGTCTACAGGTCGTACGGAGGGACGCCCTGCTGGCTCTGCCCTGCCAGCACTCCTTCTGCAAAGGATGCTGGGAGCAGCACTGCACTGTACTGGTCAAAGATGGCATGGGAGTGGGTGAGTGTGTTTGTTTGTGTGTGTGTGTGTGTGTATATTCATCAAAGATGACATCAGAGGGTGAGTCACACTCTGTTTGATCAGAGGCTCACATGGATCTATCTGTTCATTGATCTGTTTTGCCATCTCTCTGTGTGTGTGTGTGTGTGTCCAGGTATCTCATGTATGGCTCAAGACTGTTCCCTGCAGATGCCAGAAGACTTTGTCCTGCCGCTGCTGCCAGCAGAGGAGCTGAAGGACAAATACAGACGCTACCTCTTTAGAGACTACGTCGAGGTGTGTGTGTGCGTGCCTGTGCACGTTTTGAAGTGATCTGTTCAGACATTGTTTCATTGAGGTCTGCACGTAACGTTAGAGCTTGTGTCCGTAGCTTCTTTTTTTTAAGCTCCTTTTTTCAGTTGTTCCTAATGAGGAACTTAGCAGGAGACGACAGTAAACACTACCGCAAGGCACTCTGGGTATTGTGGTGCGGGGCTCCCGTTTGCGAGGCTAGCTAGCTACCATCTCGGTTTTCTCATAACTGGGGTATATTAGTGTGGTATACACTAAATATACCACAGCTGTGAGCCAATCAGATTGCTTGATTTGAGAGAGCCGTTTTATAATTATGTATCTAATCCGTCCCTCTCTCTCCTCTCTCTCTCTCTCTCTCTCTCTCTCTCTCTCTCCCCCCTCCTCACCTCCAGAGTCACTTCCAGTTGCAGTTGTGCCCAGGTGCAGACTGTCCCATAGTCATCCAGGTCCAGGAGCCCCGGGCACGCAGGGTGCAGTGTAGCCGCTGCACAGAAGTCTTCTGGTAGGACACACACCTACACACACTCACACACACTGTGTGCACACAGAAGTCTTCTGGTAGGACACACACCTACACACACTCACACACTGTGTGCACACAGAAGTCTTCTGGTAGGACACACACCTACACACACACACACACACACACACTGTGTGCACACAGAAGTCTTCTGGTAGGACACACACCTACACACACTCACACACTGTGCACACAGAAGTCTTCTGGTAGGACACACACCTACACACACTCACACACTGTGGGCTCACAGAAGTCTTCTGGTAGGACACACACCTACACACGCTCACACACTGTGCACACAGAAGTCTTCTGGTAGGACACACACCTACACACGTGCACACACACTGTGCGTGCAGTGTAACAATATTGTCGGAGCACGATTACTTTACCGACTGCTTTTATTTGACTCGCTCTCAAAGTAAATAACGACGTCGTAGCTGAAGGATTTCACCTCATGAATTGCGGCAAAAGAGAGATGTGCTGCTAGGATCACTAAAGCTCTTTCATGTTCTTTTCAGGACATTATTGTGCTTTGTTTATATGAGAGCTAGTGGTAGTCACCAAGTGAAGCTGTTGCTTTCTTAAGTGTAAGTAAGTGACTCAGACTGACCACCACATCTACTGTGGATCAAAGAGAGAGTCTCCATGTTGAGAGAAGCACCTGTAACCTCACAGTGGCAGGCTAAATGGCTTTTCAATATGCATTACATTTGGTCATAGCCGTTAAAAAGATAGAATAATATTGCATTTACCCTAGGCAGATCAGGTTGGTCAAGACATGATGCTGTTTTGTTAGTTAGCAAGTTAACTAGTCTAGTTTTCAAGATAACTACTCTAGTTAGCAAGATGACTAGTCTAGAGCTTCAGGCTCCTCTGGACTTCTGTAACCAGTTCCTATTTTATGTCAGCTTTTGAAAACCGTACAAATGTAAATCTCTCTCCCTCCCTCTCTCTCTCCCATCCTCTGTCCCCCTCTCTCTCTCCCTCATCCTCTCCCTCATCCTCTCCCTCCCTCTCTCTCTCTCTCTCCTCCAGTTTTAAATGCCGTCAGATGTACCACGCACCCACAGACTGTGGAACGATCCGGAAATGGCTGACCAAATGTGCCGACGACTCCGAGACGGCCAACTACATCAGCGCACACACTAAAGATGTATGAAGGACACACACACACACACACACACACACACACACACACACACACACACAGTCAGACCTTCTTTTTTTTTACATCAAAAGTCCCACTAGTACCAAAAAAAAATCACCTTTTTTTAACCCAGCTAAGCAGCAGGGGGCAGCATCAGCAGCATTGCCTTTTAAACTTTTAGATCACACACTCAACCTGTTCAATTTCTCCAAAGAGCGTGGAAGGAAAGAGACGACACTCCGGCCATTTTTGGAAACAGAATGCGCCTCGCAGTGGTCAGCTGCGGTAGCGCTGGCCCCTATAATCAGCCTCTCTAAACAGTAACTCAACGGGAGTTGAACCTCGGGTCCTTTTCGTTAGGTATTTATCTTGAAAAAACTAAACCAAGAAAACGAAAAACTTTGCTTAGTTTCCACAATATGGTTGTTGTTTTACATCCCTGCACTACACCACTTCAATCAAGATTTGCAGTACGCCCGGAAAAGATGTGAATCCCCAAAGTTTAGAGTGTTCTCCCGTTGAGTTACTGTTTAGAGAGGCTGATTATAGGGGCCAGCGCTACCGCAGCTGACCACTGCGAGCCTGTGCGAGGTTCTTTTGGCGCTGTCACGCTTCCAAAAATAAAAAATGGCGGAGGCTGCTGGGCGCTGATGTTGCAATGGGGCAATATGGAGCTGTCATTTCTTTCCATAAAAGTTCTTTGGTTTCTCCACGGCTGCGAGCTCTCTGTACTCCCTTCTCAGACAGCTGCACAGGGCCAGTATCAGGCCAGCCAGAACAAAATGGAAACTTCCAGTTAAAACTTTCAAAAATAATGTAATTTAAACAAGTAAATAGTCTTACTGATGATTAGGGGTGTCACGGTACACAAAAGTCACGGTTCGGTACGTACCTCGGTTTTGGGGTCACGGTTCGGTACGAATACGGCACGGTACGAAAACGGGGAAAAAAAGCAACAAATCCCAAATTTTGTTTTTTTCCCTTTGAATATGTCTGAATTCTGCTTTTTACGCTATTTTTACCATCAGAAATAGTGTCTAATATGTGGGAATGAATAAATGTCCACTATTTAATAAGATCTAGGCAATCCACACAAAAAGGTTTTACTCTAGAGCAGTGATTTTCAAAGTGTGGGGTGCGCCTCCCTCTCAGATGTCTGTATTCCAGCTGTTTGACAGGGCAAAGGCATTTCCCCCCACTTTAAATCTTTATTGTACACAAGTTTGTAAACAGAGCGCATGTGAGTAGCCTAATACTCCCACCAACCCCTCCCCCTGTTGTATTTGTTTTATGTAGCATTTGCGTTTGATGTAAGCACTAATTTGGAATCCTATCTAAAAGCGGCCACTAGGCGGCAGTGTTTCTTTAGTCAACGTCAAAATACCTACATGTTCAGAAGAAGAATAAAACGGCAGAAGAAGAAAAACTTCTGAACCCTGTTGAAAGATACCCCCACTGTCTGACAGACAACGGGGTGGGTTTCACTTTCCCAGTAAGTACGGGAAAGAACCCTGTCAGCGCCTTAACGTTATTGGATGTGAGTTTTGTTTAGCATAATATGATTACGTTCGGTCATCTAATGGATTATTGGAACATGACAAGGAGTCATCGCCTCTTCCTCACCGCAGCTTGCCTGTCTGCATCCGCAGATGTCTGCTTGACCGCATCACTCATCCCATGCGATGTATGTTGCTTGTTTACAAGTTAACAGCTTTGTCAGTGTTATGTAACGTTTAGCCGCAACGCGCAACTATAAAGGACTTTGTCGCGGGTACGTAACGTTACATTGGCAAGCTTACCTCGTTGGCTTGATGTTGACAGAATTTGCAAAACAGCTTATCGCCACAAAACGTCCCATTCTGTGAACGCGGATTTCTATGGCCCTTGTGTTGTTTTGGTGTGTCGTCTTCTGTGGCGTTTAATTCAATTCAATTCAATGCCGTTCAAACAGCGTTTAGGTGCTTCTGGATTTGACGTATTCGTCGTGTCGTTTCATGTACCGTGAAACGAGGTACCGTGAGGGTCGTACCGTAAATTCACGGGACGAATACATGTACCGTGACACCCCTACTGATGATACATGTTGGAGGAGAAAAAGGTGTTTCAACAAATGAAGCCGCAAACATTGTATCAAAAATACTTGTGATGTTAAGATTACATATGGAGTGAAACTGTGACCGTAAAGCATTACTCAAAATGTCTCATCATTATTGTACATTTTACAATCATCTTTTTTCTCCCTCCTTCAGTGTCCTAAGTGCAATATCTGCATTGAGAAGAACGGAGGCTGCAATCACATGGTGAGTCAGGCAGAGGTGGAAATCACACTTTCCTGCGGCAAAATGCTTAAAATGCATTCAGATACTGACAAGAGTGACATCATCAGCGGTGACCTCATCTAACACAGATACTGACAAGAGTGACATCATCAGTGGTGACATCATCTAACACAGATACTGAGAGCTGACAGCGATAGCTCCAAGTGAATGGAAAAGAAAAGAGGAGCGTATGAAATGTGTGGCAGCTGCAGGAATGTAGCTGAACTTCAGTGTTGAAGAAAGAGACCGCTCGCTGCACACTGCTGCCAATGCTCCCATATATTGCCTCTAAGTTACAACAACTTGAAGAGTTTTGATATTTAGCTGGATGTCACCTGGGCAGCAGTATATCTATATAACACATACATACATGACCTGTGTCACTTGAGGTGTGTTTGATTTGGTCTTCATAGACACATGAACAGCCTCCAAGCTGCACTTGTCACACGCCAGATGAGCTAAAAATCAAGCGCTCCTATGTTCTGCTGCCAATTTGCCCAGATCACTCAATTGATTTTCTCATTGTCTTTTGTGTGTGTTTCAGCAATGCTCCAAGTGCAAACACGGTGAGTAGCGTATCTGAGTTTGACAGTTATTGTCCTGTTTAACTGGGTGGGTTGAGCAAAACTGCAACACTGCGGGGTTAGGGGCTTTTCTTTCCAACTCATGCTGTTACACCCATGCTGTTACACCCATGCTGTTACAGCATGCATGCACTCATGGCACTGTAAGGCGCTTTGAATTAAGTGGCATGTTAACATCTGTATTGGAATAAAAGCCTTTTTCTCAGTTTGTTTCATGTTTGGGCTGTTTTGCGACGGCTCACGTTGTCTTACAGGACCGTGTGAAGCAGGGGAAAGCTCAGAATTCATCATGGTGACATCTTTGAGTTTGTGTTCTGTCTCCTCCCAGACTTCTGCTGGATGTGTCTTGGTGACTGGAAGACCCACGGCAGTGAATACTATGAGTGCAGCCGCTACAAAGAAAACCCAGACATCGTCAACCAGAGCCAGCAGGCTCAGGCCAGAGAGGCCCTCAAGAAATACCTCTTCTACTTCGAGAGGGTGGGTAGAGAACACACACCCACGACACACACACACACACACACACACACACACACACACACACACACACACACGACACACACGACACACACACACACACACACACACACACACACACACCCACGACACACGCAGGGATTCTTCTACTTTTGGACCATTTTTGTACATTTATTTGCACGGGGCATACAGTTTGTAGTTGTACCGTACAATTGGTTCTTTGTGATCGGAGTCCCAGAGCCCTAAATTTACCACATAAACATCACACAAAAACTTGTATTTTATTTTTGGTCGTTTGTCTTTCCCACCAGTGGGAGAACCATAACAAGTCTCTGCAGTTGGAGGCTCAGACGTACCAGAGGATCCAGGAGAAGATCCAGGAGAGAGTGATGAACAACCTGGGCACCTGGATCGACTGGCAGTACCTGCATAATGCTGCCAAGCTACTGGCTAAGGTACTCAAACACATGTGCATGTGCATGTACGTACTCAACACCGTGAGGAAGGGAGAGAGCGAGGGCGACAGGCACACAGAGAGACAGGGAGATAAAGGGTGACAGGCACACAGAGAGACAGGGAGATAAAGGGTGACAGGCACACACACAGAGAGAGAGAGAGAGAGAAATGGAAAGGTAATCATGAGACTTTTTGAATATCAATTACTGTTAATTACGATAAGCTAAATTTAGCTACCAAAGATATAAAAATAAAATTAAGACAATTTTAGGCAGTTAATTATGAAATTAATTGAACAATCAGCTCAACTTTTACTAAGTTTACTTCTTCATTCTTACTGAAGTAGAGAGAATGAGCAATGCAAGGCAGAATGTGTCACCAGTCAAGCCAAAGGTCACATTTTGTCTTGGAATTTGGCCAGAATATTTGCCTGTGTAAATACTTCTATGTTGAAACATAGATCTGCTAGAAATCAAATGAAGTGGCAGGATATGCAGATCAAAATGATGAAGATGTGGAAAGATTCATTCTAAGTTCAGGTGGCTAAATCACTCCCAAAGTCCTGAGTGTGTGTTGTGTTTGTCCCCAGTGTCGCTACACGCTGCAGTACACCTACCCCTACGCCTATTATATGGAGTCTGGCCCACGCAAGAAGCTGGTGAGAATCAAACAAACGCACACCATCTCCCTGCCTGTCTGTTCTTTGGTGAATATGTTTATTTACTATTCTAGCATTATAGCAGTGCAATAACGCTAATCATATCAAGGACATGTTTTCAACTCCCTTCCTTCCCCTCTCTTGCCATCCTGTCTGTTTGTGTCAGTGGGGAGGAGGGGGTTAAATCTGAGTAATTATTGAATATGTGTTTTTCTTCTCGGTGCAGTTTGAGTACCAGCAGGCCCAGCTGGAGGCGGAGATAGAAAACCTGTCGTGGAAGGTGGAGCGGGCCGACGGCTACGAGAGAGGAGTGGTGGGAGGAGGAGGAGGAGAGGGCGAGCTGAGCGCCCTCGACAGAGGGGTGAGAGGAGAACTAATGATGGAGGGAGGGGGGAGTTAAGAGCAGAGGAAGACTATGCGAGAGGAGTTAATAGAGAGCCACAGGGATGACGTATTTTTGTAGTCAGAACGCGGAAGTCCCAGACTTCCTGGTTCTTCACTGTTTCTGTCTATGGGATTTTTGAATGGGTTTTTGCCACGATGCTTCTAATAATCTCTCTGGGCAACGCAAGATTAATCAAACGCGAACCAGAGTTCAGTCGGATAATCTTCACACATGAGGACCACTTTCATGAGTTTTGTAGCGTAAATGCGAGCCCTAGAAGTAAAAAGCTTGAGCTAAGCTAATCCAGAACTACACACTGTCGCATAGGCTTCCACGTCACGTCAGCACTCAACCTGGACTGTTGTTGATGTGTGCATTGATTACCCCGGGCTGAACGGGGCTGAACCAGGTGAGGGAAAGAGAATTTCCGTGTTCGTCCTTTGAAGTGGTGACGTTATTGACGTATATATCCCCATCGACTCAACAGTGTAGTCTCATTTAGCCGTTTGCTAGCTAGCCGCCCTTTTAACGGCACGCAAAAGCTTCAAAACTCATAAAAGTGCTCCTCGTGTGTGAAGATGATATTACTAAACACTGGTTCGCGTTTGATTAAGCCAGCGTTGCCCAGAGAGATTATTAGAAGCATCGCGCCAAAAACCCATTCAAAACTCTCATAGGGGAAAACAGTGAAGAACCAGGAGTGTTAGCATCGATGATTTCCGGACTCATTCCTGCGGCTCTCTATTTAAATTTGGTGAATGTTTCCAACTGAAGTGCTGCTGTGTAGTAACTGAGGTCTTCTCCATCTCGCAGGATCTGGAGAATCAGATGCACATCGCCGAGCAGAGGAGACGCACGCTGCTGAAGGACTTCCACGACACCTGAAGCTCCACCACCACTGCAGAGCACCAGCACCCTCCCTCCCTCCCTCCTCTCCTCCCTCCCTCCTCTCCTCCCTCGGTGCACAGCACACATCCTTCACTCATCCCTCGCTCGTTCACCTCTCCGTTTCTCTCTTTCCTTCTCTCGCTCCCGTTTGCTGCAGGGTCACAGAATGGCACGATTATCTCCCCTTCTCCTCCTCCTCCTCGTGTACATGGTTTGCCTTCACAACATGGCGTTTGCTCTGGCTACACTTGTGTGAACTTGTTCCACGCAGCTTTTAAGATCTGATCACAAAGTAGGGCTGCACGATTCTGGTCAAAATGATCATCACGATTATTTCTGATCAATATTGAGATTATTTAACACGATTACTTTGACTTTAAGAAAAAGCATGAATTTATTGAAAAATATCTAACTGGATTTCTTTGAACTGTCAACTTTTACCAAGGAAGGTTTAAACATAAACAGACAAACACGCCCAGCTCCCCGTTCTCGACACGCACCACAGCATGTTTAGGCTTTGGAGAGGGGCGGGGTGCACCACTGCGAGGGAAAGGAGGGGTGGGGCGGGGTGCACCACTGCGAGGGAAAGGAAGGGTGGGGCGGGGTGCACCACTGCGAGGGAAAGGAGGTGTGGGGCGGGGTGCACCACTGCGAGGGAAAGGAGGGGTGGGGCGGGGTGCACCACTGTGAGGGAAAGGAGGGGTGCGCTGGATTTACAACATAAAACAAAATGTGAGCAGCATTGCGAAACAGAATGTGGTACATTTTATTTTATCCCAATTTTTGTGTTTTCATGATTGTGGGAAGCCAAAATCTTGATCACGATTAATATTCGATGAATTGTGCAGCCCTATCAGAAAGGGTCAAATGTCACATCTGACGCCACTGATCAAAGCACTGATGATGCATTTTCCATGGCTGCATTTATTGGACATATGTATTTTTAGCTGATGCTCTTTATCCACAGCGACTTGGAGTGGATCATGCAATAGCAGAATAAGCTTTGTTATCAGAGCTGTTTGTGGCCAGACTTTACTGCTGAGATTGTAGAATGACGATGTGAAAGAAGTACTCGTGGGTGATAAGGAGAGAGAGATTTCCCCCACATTTTTGAGAACCGATTGGATGAAGTAGACGAGCGACATGTGGGAGAAGGGATGATATTCGATGAAGAGACGGCGATGGCTTTATTTCTCTGAACACCGCTCGTCTTCGTCTCATGTGCTTTGAGTCCACATGTTGTCGGGTCCAAGATCCAATGCGAGCCGGTCTTCTCCCCAGACCATCCAAAACATCAAGATGGGTCTATTTTCCAGACCATCCATCCGTGATCAGATGCTAAAAGTCGTACTGAACCGCCAAGTGTAATCTCAGCCACTACAGCACCACCCATTCTAAGCATGCACGTGCACGCTCACAACACACACACACACACACACACGCATAACACATTCACACACTCATGCTCAAACACTCCGCAATGGAAAATAAACATGAACTATGAATTTCTCCACCCCCCCCACCCCGCACCCCCATCTCATCCATCCTTTTCTTTTCCTCCATCCTCTCCTCTTTCTTTGTTGCTTTCTTTAGTTTTTTCTTTCGGCTCATGTTGTTGTACACTTTCTCTTCTGGAAAATGGCTGTTGATAGATAGATCGTTTAAAAAATGAAAAAATTAAAACAAAAAAATTGCTGTAATTTTCAACGGTTGTACATTAATACAGAAATAGTTACTGAGAGTTTTTAAAACCGGACCCCGTCTCTTGTGTGTTCATTATGCGCATGTGCACGCACACACACACACACACACACACACATAGGACATGTTTGGAGGGGCAATGAAGGGAGATGACCAGGTATCTACATCACATTAAGGAAGAGATGCACTCAAAATCCAGTTTGTGACTTGAACACCTTGCTGCCCTAATTATGGGGAAATCTTCTGTTTAGGGGGGAAATACATGTAATGGATACAATGTGTCTATGTATCAATTATGTTTACAGTCTTGAGTTTGGTGACGATGATAACTCAGTGATCCTATGGTGAGCTTTATTGTGAACAATACATGGTGTAATGCTTTGTTTCTGTGCTCAGATCTGTGATATAATCGCAGTATAAGAGCACCGTCCCAAGTGAGGTGTGACCATGTCCCAAGTCGATCTCAACTCTTGAGGCATCAATATGTGAATTCAAGTCGATTACAGAGTCAAGTCAATGTCAAGTCTTAAATGTAGATTACCGAGTCAAGTCAAAACAAATTAGTCCAGTATCAATTTAATATTAGTTTCAACTTCAATCAATTCAATTGACAGAATTTAAATTCAGTCGTCTGCTGAAACAAATATCACTTTCAATCCAAGTAATTTACATAAACACGAGAACTTTTGTCAAGCCTTCAGAAACCTTTTAAAGTCATCAAAGTACATGTCAAATTTGAGTACGAAGTCACCAGAACCCACGTCCAGTCTTTCTCTCTCACACACACAGAAAACCATTCTTTTTGTCACAGCAAAACGAAAAGTTTGTCTTCTACAAAAGATGAATCTGTAAATTGTGTGGCTTAATTGTGACATTATCAGCCTGGCACCTCCTTCCACATAGGGGCCAGTGTATCTGCGATGGCCTAATATAGTGTGTCATGTTAATGGTGTGTGCCACTAGAGCTATTATTAACTGCTCTTCTGCACTGTGACCCAGTTTCACCTTGAGGGGTTATAGGCACACACACACACGGAATGAAAGGAGGATTGCGCCCCCAAGTGTTCATCCCACAGCAGGACATGCAGGTGTTCCCTTTTTATCAAACATGATCAAATAGACGATCGAGCGCCAGTGGGACGTGGTTTGCATTTCTGGCATCTGTGACGTCAACCTCTATCCAAGACACCAGCCCAACACATGATATACTGTATGTCTATGTCTCAGTACATTGCCTAATTAATTAAGAATGATCCATTTATACAGGATGCATGACATGCATTTGTGTCTTCCCAAAGTCAAATTTCATTTAGCAGTTGGCAAAGTTGGACAGCTGGTTCGATAAAGGGGGACACTCTTCAATTCTACAATGATGTGAAAATGGTAGGCTACCCCAATTAAAATGTATGCGCATTAATTTGTTCATATAAGTATGCACAATTTTCATGCATGCATAGTATGCACTTTTATAACCAAACTATGGCAGGGTGCAGTTTGACAATATCACACAGCAGGTTTGTGCCACCCCTTTTTATGAGATTTGGTGTCAGTAATGTAATGAGGATTATCATTTAGAAATACACAAAAAAAAAATAAGTGTCCCAGTATATGTCCAACTTTTGCTGAACTCGACCATACTTCCTGATAAATTCTCACCTGTGAGCACATCACTGTTAATTTAATATGATCTCTGTTACCTTATTACCTTTTTGTTGGATTACCAGTAGATATGGGGACCAGATCCCTGCAAACCAAATGTTTGCGTGGGACCATGGGCTGCCTGCAACTAATTATTTTCATTATTGATTAATCTGTTGATTATTTTACACTAATCGATTAATTGTTTGGTCTATAAAATGCCACCAAATGGTGCCTTAGCTGTTGTTGTTTTTTCTTATTAGTATTATTTGCTTGTACCCCTGAACCTTGTATTGTAGATGTGTTTGTGTGTTTTATCTGTTTTTTGTATGATATGGTCTTTAATAAAATGTATAAAAAAAACTACCCTACCACTAGCATCTCTTATAGATTGTGAAAAATGTGACTGTTTGTGCCAGCAACAGGAGGCCAACCATGTGAAAGGTGAGGGTGTTCTACTAGATGCTGTTGCAGTTCTTACCGGTCGCCCATAGAGGTCGATAGAAGTCATAGATGCATTCAGAAAAAAAGCTCTCTGTGGCAGACAGAACAACAGAACGGTAGCCCTTCTCAGTGAATGCGTCCTGAGAAGGGCTATAACAGGGTGACATTATTCAAATATTGTATAATGTGTAGTTTAATATAATGTTAATAATAATAATCAATATTTGCGTTTTTGTCACTAAGGGGGCGTGACCGAAACGGAAGTGACGCAAGCCACGGAAAACCTGTCAGACACACACGTGCCAGGCAGAGGCAGAACCAGAACCGTAAACCGCACACGAGAGAGAGCGTGTAGCATGTGGTGGTAACATTAGCTGCCAGAGAAAGGCCCGAGAGAAGCTCAATACAAGCCGACATCTTCCAGTTCAATTCAACACGAACGGCCAGAACCAGCCCGTCTCTCTGTCGACCTGGACCACAGAAGAAACACGGAGGAGGGCAACGCGTTGATAACTAGCCTCAAGTTGACAGACAGCAGCCCGGATCGGCCGACAGCAAGACAGGCTCTGAGACTGGGAAAGTTGGCGGTGTCCCCGGGCCTGTGTGTGTGTGTGTGTGTTTTGGCGGCTCGGTGATCACGTTATAGTATAACGTTCTATTTGAACAGAGACTGAACCGAGTCAAGTGTCATGGCGGACTACCTGATCAGCGGACAGACCGGCTACGTTCCCGACGACGGGCTGTCGGGACAGCAGCTGTTCGGAGGAGGAGACGGACTCACATACAAGTAAAGCCCATGACATTCTCCAGCAGCAAGCAGTTGTTGGAGAATGTTTGATCGGTGTGCCATGGGCTAAACATAGACAAACCGGATTGAACATGTTGAATCTGAGCAATCTCCAACGTGTGTGATTTGTGATTTGTGTGCCATGGGCTTAAACAAGAGCGTTAACTTTACTCGGCTCCTCCAGCACCCCGTGGTTTTGTAGCCTAGAAGCTAAAATGCTAAGCATCTGCAAAACACTGTTTTAAATTCTGCAGCCTTTTCAGAGATTTGATGCAACTATGATGTTGCACTGAGCTTTGAATGAAAGATGCTGCCCGGCTTCCGTACATATGAATGATATTTGTAATTTATTGTCACCGGGGGTACACCCCCCCCCGCAGAAGTCCATGTCTATTTGCATTGTAGGTAGATAACTGAAACTGTCCACAGACAAAATAGTCATCTTCTACATCCTCTAGTCTAGTTGATAACTTATTGTAAGGAAATATGCTTAAGTTTATACAACCACGAATACCAAAAGCAGCATAGTTTTGTTTCAATATGGACACGTTCTGTGCACCCAGCAGCACCCATATCACAGACTGACTGATGATTGCTGTTATTCATAGCAGAGCATGAAATAGAGAAATACAACATCCCGCACACTGCTCTTGCAAAAGCATCACGATGTTCTATTCCTCAATTTCATGTGATACTCTCCAACGCACCTGCACCAGAGACACTTGGATGTGCGAGTATCTTCTTTAACAATATTCATAGCAGAGCAGAAATAGAGATTTGCCTTTTTGAGCCATCAGTCAACTTTAATCACTAGTGTCAACTTTAGCAGCAGTGTGTATCTTTGATTTAATTGGCAGTGCAATACAGTAAAACAGATTATTATGGTACTTGAACAAAACAGTTGGTAAGTGTGAAGTCCTTAGTTTACAAAATGAGTAGTAGTAGACTTGTGCAGTCTTGGAAGTGAATTCTTAAGGGGGGATAGTGGCCCGGAACACATTGCTTCTCTGAACACGGCACAAGTCCCAAATTTAGCAGCTGGCATCCGCACAATCATGTGTTGTTATTCTGGACTATAGCCGACTTGGCTATATTTAGAAGATCTGCTTGGTGGTACAAAGCCGAAGAGGTTGGTCGATACTTGCTATCGCTATCACCAAAAGTCAACATTGGTAAAGAAATGGGTATTTTTCCTCGTCTTTAATATTGATTTGGGTATCGGATAAGAGAATCGTGCACACGGAGCTTCAGCACTATTGGTCATGTGAGAGAGGCTATTCCTCGTGGTGTCCTGGAAGGGCTTTACATTATTCACGGCGTGTTAAAGCATGGCGGTCATAGGCAGTGAGCAGTGACATACGAGACGCTCACTTATATGTCACATGCCTGGACAATCTCGCTGGGAAATGTATCCACACACACAGGCATAAACAATGATATGCCTCTATCCATGTTTCAATGATATGCCTCTATCCCTGTTTCAATGATATGCCTCTATCCCTGTTTCAATGATATGCCTCTATGTCCATGTTTCAATGATATGCCTATATGTCCATGTTTCAATGATATGCCTCTATGTCCATGTTTCAATGATATGCCTCTATCCCTGTTTCAATGATATGCCTATATGTCCATGTTTCAATGATATGCCTCTATGTCCATGTTTCAATGATATGCCTCTATGTCCATGTTTCAATGATATGCCTATATGTCCATGTTTCAATGATATGCCTATATGTCCATGTTTCAATGATGTCTTGTACATACCTGCTATTATTGTTTCAATAAAGTTATCAATCAATCAATTATCAATCAATCAATTGAAACATGGACATATAGGCATATCATTGAAACATGGACATATAGGCATATCATTGAAACATGGACATAAAGGCATATCATTGAAACATGGACATATAGGCATATCATTGAAACATGGACATAAAGGCATATCATTGAAACATGGACATAAAGGCATATCATTGAAACATGGACATAAAGGCATATCATTGAAACATGGACATATAGACATATCATTGAAACATGGACATAAAGGCATATCATTGAAACATGGACATAAAGGCATATCATTGAAACATGGACATATAGACATATCATTGAAACATGGACATATAGGCATATCATTGAAACATGGACATAGAGGCATATCATTGAAACATGGACATATAGGCATATCATTGAAACATGGACATAGAGGCATATCATTGAAACATGGACATAGAGGCATATCATTGAAACATGGACATAGAGGCATATCATTGAAACATGGACATGGATGCATATCATTGAAACATGGACATAGAGGCATATCATAGAAACATGGACATATAGGCATATCATTGAAACATGGACATATAGACATATCATTGAAACATGGACATATAGGCATATCATTGAAACATGGACATATAGACATATCATTGAAACATGGACATAGAGACATATCATTGAAACATGGACATAGAGGCATATCATTGAAACATGGACATATAGGCATATCATTGAAACATGGACATATAGGCATATCATTGAAACATGGACATATAGACATATCATTGAAACATGGACATAGAGGCATATCATTGAAACATGGACATAGAGGCATATCATTGAAACATGGACATATAGACATATCATTGAAACATGGACATATAGACATATCATTGAAACATGGACATATAGACATATCATTGAAACATGGACATATAGACATATCATTGAAACATGGACATAGAGGCATATCATTGAAACATGGACATATAGACATATCATTGAAACATGGACATATAGACATATCATTGAAACATGGACATAGAGGCATATCATTGAAACATGGACATAGAGGCATATCATTGAAACATGGACATATAGACATATCATTGAAACATGGACATATAGACATATCATTGAAACATGGACATATAGGCATATCATTGAAACATGGACATATAGACATATCATTGAAACATGGACATATAGGCATATCATTGAAACATGGACATATAGGCATATCATTGAAACATGGACATATAGACATATCATTGAAACATGGACATATAGACATATCATTGAAACATGGACATAGAGGTATATCATTGAAACATGGACATATAGACATATCATTGAAACATGGACATATAGGCATATCATTGAAACATGGACATAGAGGCATATCATTGAAACATTGGCTTGCAGTGCTACTCACTCATACGCCACATCATGGATTTGACACACTTTGCCTGGCAGATACATGTCACATGCATGAACACACACAGCAACACAACACCCTGTGACGTTTGATTCACCTGTTCTGTTCCGTGCTGCTCAACAGGTTTTTTTTTCACTTGTGTTTTTTCCTCTCGGCTTCTCGTTTTTCTATTTCTGAACTCGACGACATCCGGCCAGATTGTAATTGACTTGTTCCTGCTGACTGTTTTTACTGAAACATGGCCATGCAAGGTTTGCCGCCACAACAAACACTTGAAACGTGATGTCCTGTTAGAGGAGTTCCCTCTTAAACGTGATGTCCTGTTAGAGGAGTTCCCTCTTAAACGTGATGTCCTGTTAGAGGAGGGCCCTCTTAAACGTGATGTCCTGTTAGAGGAGTTCCCTCTTAAACGTGATGTCCTGTTAGAGGAGTTCCCTCTTAAACGTGATGTCCTGTTAGAGGAGTTCCCTCTTAAACGTGATGTCCTGTTAGAGGACTTCCCTCTTAAACGTGATGTCCTGTTAGAGGAGGGCCCTCTTAAACGTGATGTCCTGTTAGAGGAGTTCCCTCTTAAACGTGATGTCCTGTTAGAGGAGTTCCCTCTTAAACGTGATGTCCTGTTAGAGGAGTTCCCTCTTGTGCAACAAGCCAAAGGTGGTTATTCATTTATTCCAGTCAAGTGCTAACCTTAATCTTGGATCATGAAATTGGACTTTGAGGTTTCCTCGGTTGCCTTAGCCCTTATTGGTCTTATTGGATCGGCTCACAACGAGAAAGGCGAACAGAGAAAGAAAGTTCTGGGGGTTACCGGGCCTCTGTGGGGAAATTGGCTTTGCTGTTTTGGTGGCTAGGTGATATTTTGAGTGAACAGACTAAATTGAAGTGTGGAGCCGGACGGCATGATGGCAGACTACTTGATCAGGGGATCAAGCTACATTCCCGACGACGGAACCTCAGCACGGCAGCTATTTAACGGAGGAGAGGAGCTCGAATACAAGTAAAGGCTGAATGGACTACTATCTTGACTTTGATCGTAGAAATTAGACTTTGACATTTCATTCAATTTGCCATTTAGCCCTAATCTTAGCTTACAGTAGTTCACTTTTTGTGTTATAGGTTCAGTTTTTATTTGTCACTTTTGGCGTCGAGGTGGTAGTTACACATTGTGAAACTGATAGTTCTTGTCCTTAGTTGTGATTGGCTGAGTCACACCTGAAGCCATAGGGAGGAATGCCTGTCATTGCCTATATGTTGTGAACTTGTGATGTACTGTATGTTTTCTGCTGCCCTAACCTGTTTGTCTCCTCCCTCTTCGTTCCCCCTGTCCCCCTTCTCTCCTCCCTCCAGTGACTTCCTGATCCTGCCAGGCTACATCGACTTCACAGCAGAACAAGTGGTGAGTCAGGGTGCAGGACACTACATCTGCTGTAAGCTTGAGTCAGGGTGCAGGACACTACATCTGATGTAAGCTTGAGTCAGGGTGCAGGACACTACATCTGATGTAAGCTTGAGTCAGGGTGCAGGACACTACATCTGATGTAAGCTTGAGTCAGGGTGCAGGACACTACATCTGATGTAAGCTTGAGTCAGAGTGCAGGACACTACATCTGATGTAAGCTTGAGTCAGGGTGCAGGAGGACACTACATCTGATGTAAGCTTGAGTCAGGGTGCAGGAGGACACTACATCTGATGAAAGCTTGAGTCAGGGTGCAGGAGGACACTACATCTGATGTAAGCTTGAGTCAGGGTGCAGGACACTACATCTGATGTAAGCTTGAGTCAGGGTGCAGGACACTACATCTGATGTAAGCTTGAGTCAGGGTGCAGGACACTACATCTGATGTAAGCTTGAGTCAGGGTGCAGGACACTACATCTGATGTAAGCTTGAGTCAGGGTGCAGGACACTACATCTGATGTAAGCTTGAGTCAGGGTGCAGGACACTACATCTGATGTAAGCTTGAGTCAGGGTGCAGGACACTACATCTGATGTAAGCTCGAGTCAGAGTGCAGGAGGACACTACATCTGATGTAAGCTTGAGTCAGAGTGCAGGAGGACACTACATCTGATGTAAGCTTGAGTCAGGGTGCAGGACACTACATCTGATGTAAGCTTGAGTCAGAGTGCAGGAGGACACTACATCTGATGTAAGCTTGAGTCAGAGTGCAGGAGGACACTACATCTGATGTAAGCTTGAGTCAGGATGCAGGAGGACACTACATCTGATGTAAGCTTGAGTCAGGATGCAGGAGGACACTACATCTGATGTAAGCTTGAGTCAGGGTGCAGGAGGACACTACATCTGATGTAAGCTTGAGTCAGGGTGCAGGACACTACATCTGATGTAAGCTTGAGTCAGAGTGCAGGAGGACACTACATCTGATGTAAGCTTGAGTCAGAGTGCAGGAGGACAATACATCTGATGTAAGCTTGAGTCAGGGTGCAGGAGGACACTACATCTGATGTAAGCTTGAGTCAGGATGCAGGAGGACACTACATCTGATGTAAGCTTGAGTCAGAGTGCAGGAGGACACTACATCTGATGTAAGCTTGAGTCAGGATGCAGGAGGACACTACATCTGATGTAAGCTTGAGTCAGAGTGCAGGAGGACACTACATCTGATGTAAGCTTGAGTCAGAGTGCAGGAGGACACTACATCTGATGTAAGCTTGAGTCAGGGTGCAGGAGGACACTACATCTGATGTAAGCTTGAGTCAGGGTGCAGGAGGACACTACATCTGATGTAAGCTTGAGTCAGAGTGCAGGAGGACAATACATCTGATGTAAGCTTGAGTCAGGGTGCAGGACACTACATCTGATGTAAGCTTGAGTCAGGGTGCAGGAGGACACTACATCTGATGTAAGCTTGAGTCAGAGTGCAGGACACTACATCTGATGTAAGCTTGAGTCAGGATGCAGGAGGACACTACATCTGATGTAAGCTTGAGTCAGGGTGCAGGAGGACACTACATCTGATGTAAGCTTGAGTCAGGGTGCAGGAGGACACTACATCTGATGTAAGCTTGAGTCAGAGTGCAGGAGGACACTACATGTGATGTAAGCTTGAGTCAGGGTGCAGGAGGACACTACATCTGATGTAAGCTTGAGTCAGGGTGCAGGAGGACACTACATCTGATGTAAGCTTGAGTCAGGGTGCAGGAGGACACTACATCTGATGAAAGCTTGAGTCAGGGTGCAGGAGGACACTACATCTGATGTAAGCTCGAGTCAGGGTGCAGGAGGACACTACATCTGATGAAAGCTTGAGTCAGGGTGCAGGAGGACACTACATCTGATGTAAGCTTGAGTCAGGGTGCAGGACACTACATCTGATGTAAGCTTGAGTCAGGGTGCAGGAGGACACTACATCTGATGTAAGCTTGAGTCAGGGTGCAGGAGGACACTACATCTGATGTAAGCTTGAGTCAGGGTGCAGGAGGACACTACATCTGATGAAAGCTTGAGTCAGGGTGCAGGAGGACACTACATCTGATGTAAGCTCGAGTCAGGGTGCAGGAGGACACTACATCTGATGAAAGCTTGAGTCAGGGTGCAGGAGGACACTACATCTGATGTAAGCTTGAGTCAGGGTGCAGGACACTACATCTGATGTAAGCTTGAGTCAGGGTGCAGGAGGACACTACATCTGATGTAAGCTTGAGTCAGGGTGCAGGAGGACACTACATCTGATGTAAGCTTGAGTCAGGGTGCAGGAGGACACTACATCTGATGTAAGCTTGAGTCAGAGTGCAGGAGGACAATACATCTGATGTAAGCTTGAGTCAGGGTGCAGGACACTACATCTGATGTAAGCTTGAGTCAGGGTGCAGGAGGACACTACATCTGATGTAAGCTTGAGTCAGAGTGCAGGACACTACATCTGATGTAAGCTTGAGTCAGGATGCAGGAGGACACTACATCTGATGTAAGCTTGAGTCAGGGTGCAGGAGGACACTACATCTGATGTAAGCTTGAGTCAGGGTGCAGGAGGACACTACATCTGATGTAAGCTTGAGTCAGAGTGCAGGAGGACACTACATGTGATGTAAGCTTGAGTCAGGGTGCAGGAGGACACTACATCTGATGTAAGCTTGAGTCAGGGTGCAGGAGGACACTACATCTGATGTAAGCTTGAGTCAGGGTGCAGGAGGACACTACATCTGATGAAAGCTTGAGTCAGGGTGCAGGAGGACACTACATCTGATGTAAGCTCGAGTCAGGGTGCAGGAGGACACTACATCTGATGAAAGCTTGAGTCAGGGTGCAGGAGGACACTACATCTGATGTAAGCTTGAGTCAGGGTGCAGGACACTACATCTGATGTAAGCTTGAGTCAGGGTGCAGGAGGACACTACATCTGATGTAAGCTTGAGTCAGGGTGCAGGAGGACACTACATCTGATGTAAGCTTGAGTCAGGGTGCAGGAGGACACTACATCTGATGAAAGCTTGAGTCAGGGTGCAGGAGGACACTACATCTGATGTAAGCTCGAGTCAGGGTGCAGGAGGACACTACATCTGATGAAAGCTTGAGTCAGGGTGCAGGAGGACACTACATCTGATGTAAGCTTGAGTCAGGGTGCAGGACACTACATCTGATGTAAGCTTGAGTCAGGGTGCAGGAGGACACTACATCTGATGTAAGCTTGAGTCAGGGTGCAGGAGGACACTACATCTGATGAAAGCTTGAGTCAGGGTGCAGGAGGACACTACATCTGATGTAAGCTTGAGTCAGGGTGCAGGACACTACATCTGATGTAAGCTTGAGTCAGGGTGCAGGAGGACACTACATCTGATGTAAGCTTGAGTCAGGGTGCAGGAGGACACTACATCTGATGTAAGCTTGAGTCAGGGTGCAGGAGGACACTACATCTGATGTAAGCTTGAGTCAGGGTGCAGGACACTACATCTGATGTAAGCTTGAGTCAGGGTGCAGGAGGACACTACATCTGATGTAAGCTTGAGTCAGGGTGCAGGAGGACACTACATCTGATGTAAGCTTGAGTCAGGGTGCAGGAGGACACTACATCTGATGTAAGCTTGGATGTTTGGTGAGAGCGGCTGTATCAGCTGAGCCCCTGAATTCAGCCCATGATGCCTCCAGAAGAATTGACTTTTTTTTAAATATATATATATAATTTTTTTATTATCACTGTTCATATCTCTGTGTTGTCTTCTGTCCAGGACTTGACCTCAGCGCTCACCAAACAGATCACCATGAAAACCCCCCTGGTCTCCTCCCCCATGGACACCGTCACAGAGGCCAGCATGGCTATCGCTATGGCAGTAAGTATGACAGCCTACTAACACAATAACATGTTACACACACACACACACACACACACACACACACAGAACTAGATAATAAGACTATCCAATACTGGATTTTTGGGGCTGATACCGATATTATGGAGTAAAAAAATAGATATCGATATATCGTCCAATATTCTTATATTTTATATATACACATTATATTACACACTTTTTGCAATGAGCCCTCAAATATCAAACACTTGGCAAAGATATGACTTGACATGACTTGAGATATGTAATGTAGGCACGATATTTTACAGTTTAGCAATACACTTTGTCCAAAAGGACATCAGTGCACCGAAACTGTAAACTCCACTGGGAATTTAATAATTATAAACAACTAGAAATACAAAAACACAAATAGAACGAATTAGGATCAACTATACACAACATCCTGTCTATAACTTTAAAAAATAAAATAAAATCTCGCCCCTGATCTGCAAAACATACCGGCCGATACCGGTGATTGCCCAATATCGGCCGACCAATATATTGGTCGGGCTCTACATAGAACACACACACACACGCACACACACACACACACACACACACACACACACACACACACACACACTCACACACACACACACACACACACTCTGATGCAGTGTCTCCTCCCAGCTAACAGGGGGCATCGGCTTGATCCATCACAACTGTACTCCAGAGTTCCAGGCGAATGAAGTTCGCAAAGTCAAGGTACCACCTGTCCCTTTCTCTTCTTCTGCATGTTGTTTACCACCTGTCCCTTTCTCTTCTTCTGCATGTTCTTCTTCCTCATTCTCTTTGTTACATTGCTCTGCCTTTTTGCATCCATTGACTCGTTAGATGGCCTCTTCTTCTTTATCTTTTCATCCATCTCACATTAACTTCTCTCCATTCTCCTTTTCTTTCCTCCTGTGTAGTTTCTGTTGTCAGTTTGGCTGTAGTTAGATCCAGTGGAAGTGTGTTTTCTTCCTCCACCCATTGACCTCTTCCCTATCTCCCCACCCTCTCAATCCACTCCTTCATCTTCCCTTACCTCCTCTTTTACCCCCTCATCGCCTGCTCCTCTTCCTCGCCCCCCCCCCAGCGTTACGAGCAGGGCTTCATCACAGACCCCGTGGTGATGAGTCCCAGAGAGTGCGTGCGGGACGTGTTCCAGGCCAAGGCGCGGCATGGCTTCTGCGGCATCCCCATCACGGACAATGGCAACATGGGCGGCAAGCTGGTGGGCATCATCTCCTCCAGAGACATCGACTTCCTGAAGGACGAGGACCACAACCTGCCACTCAGCGAGGTGGGCGGGGTTTAGGGTGTGTGTGTGTGTGTGTGTGTGTGTGTGTGTGTGTGTGTGTGTGTGTGTGTGTGGTGGGTAACTTAAGCTAAGTGTGATGTCATTTCCCTTCCCTGCTGGTCATACCCAAGGGGCAACCTGCAGAGCTGAAGAATGAAGCCACTCAGTAAACACTTGCCTACTGAGTTTATGTCTCAATCATTTCAAGTCTTCTTCAATACAGCATGATGTTAACTGTTTTAATTAATAGTCCAACTTAGACTAAAATAGACGATAAAGCAGACTCCGTTTTGGGGCATGATTGACAGGTCGTCCGTCCAGTGAGCATGCAGCTCGCCGATCACGGACCAATAGCAGGCGGCTCTGTGGGAAACCCCTGGTCCATGCGCTAGCTACTTCTGCAAAAAACAAAAACAAAAAACAAGATGGCAAAAGTCTAAATTCCAAACTCGAGGCTTCAAAATAAGAGTCCACAAACCACTGGGTGGCGCCGTGGTGGCTTTGTTTGTATTTTTATACACTCTATGCTCCCAACAAACTGCACTGTAGCTCTCTTGGAAGAGGATCAAGACCTGCATTTCTGAGGTTATTTGGTGCCAACAGCATTTGAAAGAAACCAAACTAATGGAGTAAACACTCCATTAGTTTGGGCGTCCGGGTAGTGTCGTGGGTCGCAGGTTCGCGCCCCCATGTTACCTCCGGCTTGGTTGGGCGTCCGTACAGACATGATTGGCTGTGTCTGTGGGTGGGAAGCAGAATGAGGGTATTTGTCCTGGTCGCTGCACTAGTGCCTCCTCTGGTCGGTCGGGGCGCCTGTTCGGGGTGGAAGGGAGCTGGTGTGAATGGCGTGATCCTCCCACGTGCTTCGTCCTGCCGGTGAAGCTCCCTGCTGTCAGGTGAAAAGAAGCGCCTGGCAACTGCACATGTATCAGAGGAAGCGTATGTGTCTACGGCTCTCCCCAGATCGGCAGAGGGGGTGGCACTTGACCTTCATCATACTGTTTCAAAATCTTCTCAAACGCCGACTTGATTTTCTGTCCAGGTGATGACGAGGTTGGAGGATCTAGTGGTCGCCCCCGCTGGAGTGACGCTGAAAGAAGCCAATGAAATCCTGCAGAAGAGTAAGAAAGGTGAGGAGGATGTTTCACTTCAAGGATCGTAGCCTCTCGATATTCTCTGTTTATGATCTTTTTCATTCAAAATACAACCAAAAAACACATTCTGCTGCCACTGCCCCTCCTCCAGGGAAGCTGCCCATAGTGAACGTTCTTACACTCTCTGATCTCCTCCTCCAGGGAAGCTGCCCATAGTGAACGTTCTTACACTCTCTGATCTCCTCCTCCAGGGAAGCTGCCCATAACTCTGATCTCCTCCTCCAGGGAAGCTGCCCATAACTCTGATCTCCTCCTCCAGGGAAGCTGCCCATAGTGAACGTTCTTACACTCTGATCTCCTCCTCCAGGGAAGCTGCCCATAGGCAATGCTCTTACACTCTGATCTCCTCCTCCAGGGAAGCTGCCCATAGTGAACGTTCTTACACTCTGATCTCCTCCTCCAGGGAAGCTGCCCATAGTGAACGTTCTTACACTCTGATCTCCTCCTCCAGGGAAGCTGCCCATAGTGAACGTTCTTACACTCTGATCTCCTCCTCCAGGGAAGCTGCCCATAGTGAATGAGGAAGGCTCACTGGTGGCCATCATCGCCCGCACAGACCTGAAGAAGAACAGAGACTTCCCTCTGGCCTCCAAAGACTCCCGCAAACAGCTGCTGTGTGGCGCCGCCATCGGCACCCACAACGACGACAAGTACCGGCTGGACCTACTGGTGCAGAGCGGGGTCGACGTGGTCGTACTGGTAGGTTTATCTTTGATTAGTATTCCTTTTGTTGAAGTAAATCTCATTGAGAGCTGCCAACAACAAATACAGTTATTAAACAAAAAGACAAGTTAATTCACACATTGCCACGCAGCAAACAAATACAAATCAGTGGAAACTGTTACAGTCAATGTTAACTCATTGAGTGCCAAGTAAATAGTGACGTAGAGTGCCAATGATGTCGATCGACGTCAAATGCGTTTTTTGACGGTGGGACGTGGATCAAAGCCTCCTGCATCTCCTGTACAAATATTGTAGCTATTGAAGGTGTATAACCTATTTTACGGACTCATTAGGTGGCGACAGTGCTCTCCAGATTAGAGAAAGGTCCGGAAAACAGCAGGAAAAAGCCCCGTGATGAAAGAGAAACCGCTCATGCTGCAGCCAGAGCCATATAGATTGCTCTGGCTGCAGCTGACGTTGGCTGCGAACAGCAGTCAATCCGCTCCCACAACTGAGCCCCTCTGCCTCTGTCTGTCTGCATAGTTTCTCCACACGATTAGCCGCCAGAAAAGCAGCACCCGACACTGAAAAGCCAAACCATTCTCAGCAGTCCGGTTTGGCTTTTCCGTGTCGCGCTGGGAGCCGGCGCACAAAAACGGAGCACTCCGAAAATAGACCTGGGTGCGTGAGGCTGTATGTTAGTGTGGGGAGGAGTTTGCAGCTGAGGGGGGGGAGAGGGGGGTGGGGCACGCAGGGCACCACACAACTACACCACGTCACTACATCAGAAAATATTAGCTAGAGTCAGTGAATGTGCTTGAAATGCTTCATTTCACAAAAGGCTGAATAACTCAGCTTCTAATTTGAAACGCCTGAAAACGCTGAAAACAACCTATCTTCTCCGGCTCATAACTAAAGAACGGAAAATGGTATCAATAAACTTTTTTTTTGCTGATGATACAATAGAGTCTCCTTGTTCTTTGTGCGTGTTCGGTGTTTACATAGTAATATCACACAATATTCTGTGGGCCTCGAGAAATCACTGAAAACGCTCTGAAACTCTGGCACTGGGAGCGTCCGTTCTCCAAAAGTGGCTGGCACTCAATGAGTTAAGAATCATCATGGTTTAAGAATTTAGACTTTTCTAAAGAAAAGAGGACTTTTAATTTCAAATACTTTTGCAAATCATTTTCCATTGCATGTGCATTTATAAGGCGCAAAGTTTCGAAAACTATTTTTGCTCAACTCTGTATTTACATATGGGATATGGAAATCCAAGATTAAGTGATCCTGAGACCTGGTTCCTTAGGTGCTGGATTTAAATGTGATAATAATAATAATAACTTGGATTTATATAGCGCCTTTCGAGGCATGACAGTGTCATCATGGAGAAAGATTTTATATACATTATACTGCTTGCTGGTATGGCTGACAGTGTACAGTATAGGGATGTCACGATACTAGAATTTCTACTTCAATGTCCGATACCCAGGAAAATATCGATACTCGATACCATTTTCAATACCACGGGAAGGGGGTGCATGACGACACATCAAGAGTCATAAAAATAAAGTTAGACAGATGGACGGACAGACGCACACTTCTCCATATAATCTAGGCCTGATCAAACCTTGAACTTGTGCAGCAGATTAGCCCTGCTCTAGTCATATCAGAACACGTTTAGCTTGTTGAAGCAACAGATACCCACCAATGCTAGAGAGGGAGAAAGCACTGATGGTATCGAAAATGTTGCAAATGAGTATTGTATCCGTTTCAAATTTTGAGTATTGATACTTTTGATACTATCGATACCTGTTGCAAATGAGTATTGTATCTGATTAAAATTTTCAGTATTGATACTTTTTGATACTATCGGTACTTTTGACAACCCTAGTACAGTATAGACTGGTTTTATAGGGCTGTATGTGTACTGGCTCCATGTATAAAGTGAACACAATGATGATTTCTTTCACCACGTTTCTCTCTTCTGTAATATTGTCGTCCTTCGTACAGGACTCCTCTCAGGGAAACTCTATCTACCAGATCAACATGATCAAATACATTAAAGAGAAATACCCACAACTACAGGTCATTGGAGGCAACGGTGAGGACACACACGCGTGCGCGCACACACACACACACACACACACACACACACACTAAACAAGTGGCATCTTTCCAACAGCAGTAATAGTCCTCATTCTATATTGATACGGGTATTTAAGACGGCGTCTCTCTGCCACTTCAGAAAGCGTCTGAGGAAGGGCCGGTGTGGCCCGAAACGTCACGCTGTGTTGAAAATAATAAAATAAAACTAAACGGGAGCTCGGTGTGCGGATTGTTTCTTTTTTCATAGTCCTCATTCTCACCTGTAATTGTGTCTCTGTCTCCCCCTGGCGGATGCAGTGGTAACTGCAGCTCAGGCGAAGAACCTGATTGATGCCGGCGCGGACGCATTGAGGGTGGGAATGGGCAGTGGCTCCATCTGCATCACACAGGAAGGTGAGTGAACGCCCGTCAAACCCACCAATCACAGAGCAGCCTGGGTGACTGCTCCCGCCTACACAGCAGCCCTCAGCCAATCTGGAGCCTCTGATCTGGTTATTCTAGGCGCCCTGTGAGGGGGGAAGGAAGAGCTTGAGTGCAGTTAAGGTTGAAGCCCATTTCAAACAAAGGTTTTGGGTGCAAAAACAACAGTCAGGAGAATAATACTTCGTTATTTGATAGGTTTGAATCCAAATTGCCATTGAGATCAAGTTTGCTGTGGTGCATCTCGCACAGTTGAAAACAAAACAAAAAAAAATATATATGTCCTGTTCGATTTGCTTCCTCTATTTTCTGTTGTCTGACTTCATGCGTCTGTTCATGTTGGCCATGATTCCTCTCAAATCATGGGCAGTATTTCTGTTTTCCTTTGCTTTTGTCTGTCATCCTGCTTATTGAATTATTTCTCCATGTGTGTCTGCTTTCATCATCGTGTCCGTCTTCATACTCCCCCTCCCTCATCCACTTCTCTTCATCTTTTACTCTCATCTCTTTTCCTACCTACGTTCTCCCCCCGCCCCCCGTCCTGTGGTGTGTGTGTGTGTGTGTGTGTGTGTGTGTGTGTGTGTGTGTGTGTGTGCGTGTGCGTGTGTGCGACTGTGCGTGTCCAGCTCACCTCAGTGTACCACCAGCAATAAATCTCCACAGCCCCAAAACCCCAACCACTGTTACAGGATACTCCAGTAAGTTCCCCCTCAGCCCTCAAGCCTGCACTGGGCTCCCCCATTGGCTCCACTACCACAGTGTGCCCGCCCCCCACTTCACAGCCTGCTGCATTGATTGGTTAACAGCTCGGCATCAGTAGTAGTAGTAGTAGTAGTGGTGGTATTAGTAGTTTTGTTTTTGAAAGCTGGCCTTGGGTGTTTTGGGGTTTTGGATGCTTGTTCCTGTGTCGTCCACTAATCTGTCAATCATCCTCAGTGTCATGTCACTTCTCTCCCTTGTGATGTCATCAAAACGAGACACGCTGTCCTCTTGTGCCTTGTGGGTGCTGATGATCGTCTCGCAGTAGCCAGCCGTAGACGATATCTACGTCTGGAACGCAACTCTGAAAAGTGGTTAATGCCTGTCCCCCAAGACAACAAAAAAAGGATGCGTGACAGACATATGAATTGACCAACCACGGGCCTCGTGGGCGGTGCATTTGAAAAATGTGTGCATCAGCTAAATCGACCCCGGGTGAAAACATCAACTTTATTCATTGAAATGGCTCAAACGCACACCACCACGCCGACTAAAAAAACTGCAAACTTTGTCTGCCTTCCTGCACACTTTCTGTAACGCGGCCGGTAAATTATCTTGACCACTCATTCTTCCTGCGAAGATAGCTTATCGTTACTTTTTGGTCGCTCTTCTTATCGCTTCACAGTTGGGTCTCTTCACGGCGTTGCACTGAACGCGTTTCCTTGTCGGACTGTAAATAACGGATGCACGCTGTACGACGTAACTTCAGTCACGGCCCAGCCAATCAGATTTCACCCACAGCATCCTGCAGATCTGCCATCTTGGCTTCCGGAAAGTTGACATGTGATTCAGAGCCTCCGTCGCTGGAAGCTCACTGACGTCGACGTTGGGTCGTCTGACCACGTGAGACTACTGATGATCAGCCAGATAGTGGCTGGGTTTTAAATGTTACTTTGACAGCGATGTGATGATGTGTGTTTTGGACACACTTCCTGCTTCCTGCTCTGGCTCTGTGTTGTCCCGTGTCACTTCCTGCTTCCTGCTCTGTGTTGTCCCGTGTCACTTCCTGCTTCCTGCTCTGTGTTGTCCCGTGTCACTTCCTGCTTCCTGCTCTGTGTTGTCCCGTGTCACTTGTGTGTTTTGTTGATCACGTCCCAGTCTTGAGTCTGTAGTCTGAGCTGCACCGGGGGCGGGGCTATTGTTTTGATTGGGATGAGACAACATGTGTCTTTTGTTTATTACCTTTCTGCTTTATTTTGATTGGTGCATTAGAGATGCTTGCTCATATATATATATATATATATATATATATATATATATATATATATATATATATATATATATATATATATATATATATATTAGAACACGGCTCTCTTGAATACTCGATTCTGATTGGTCAATCAACAATATTCACCGGTCATTATTTCTCGACAACCGACCGCTGCTCTGCCACACCTGGATTAATCAGTTGATAAGAGCCTTTTGTCAGCAAGCCACTACTAATTAGGCCAACCAGTTGCAGCTGTGGTGTCTTGTGTGCCAATTACGAATGAAACCGCTTTGTCGTTGAAAACGCTATTAAAAAATATATTTGAATAATTATTTTTGTCAGATTATTGAATGATTTAGTTGTAGGCCGTGTTCTAAGCGGGATAATGTATATTGAGGCGGTGATTACTGGGAAATAATGACCTTCAGGTGAACGATTAAGCCCTCCGCTACGCGTCGGGCTCAATCCACCTGTCGGTCATTATTTCCCCCGTAATCACCGCCTCAATATACATTATCCCTTACATATATATATATATATATTTTTTTTTGTTGATTGATGATCAAAATGATGAATAATCAGAAAAAAATCTGGATCACAATATCGACCAAAATATTCACGATTATCGTTTTAACCATAATCCTTCAACTTGTAGCTTCACAACATGCCAAGCAACTGCAGGCATCAAAGCTTTCCCCCCTCTGTGAGGCAGACTCCCTGACTAAATGTATTGTCAGGTGACAGGTGTGTCAGAGGTCAGAGGTGAACTGGGGGGAGGACAGGGTTAAGAGGATAAAGGGTATCTAGCAATGCCCCACATCTTTTCACATCACCCCTCCCTCTCTCTCCCACCCTCTCCCTCTCTCCACCCTCTCCCTCTCTCCACCCCCTCCCTCTCTCCACCCTCTCCCTCTCTCCACCCTCTCCCTCTCTCCCTCTCTCCACCCCTCCCTCTCTCCACCCCCTCCCTCTCTCCACCCCCTCCCTCTCTCCACCCACTCCCTCTCTCCACCCAGTGTTGGCGTGTGGGAGGCCCCAGGCGACGGCCGTCTACAAGGTGTCGGAGTACGCCCGGCGCTTCGGCGTGCCGGTCATCGCCGACGGCGGCATCCAGGACGTCGGACAGATCGCCAAGGCCCTGGCACTGGGCGCGTCCACAGGTGAGGGGGGGAGGGGTTTGGGATCAAAAGGCCCTGGCACTGGGCGCGTCCACAGGTGAGGGGGGAGGGGGTTTTGGAGCAAAAATCTCTCTAAAATGTTAAGATGGACGACAGGGATGCTGTCTATATTTAATTTCAGTTTCATGAAACCTACAGTCGGTAGTGAGCAGTAGGGATCAGCTAGATTATTAGCTTGAGCTGTTTTGTTGAGCTGATAATGTACAATTTGATAAAAAAAAATCAAAGTACAACACAAACTGTCCATTTTGCTGCAACTCGACAGTGCTACTTAATCCAGGACCTTACTTCCTGGAACTCTTGAGAGTAAAAAACTGGTCCATTGGAGTGAATGGAGATGTGGCGACTCCTCTTTATTAGGGATGGGCATTTCTAGCAAAAACACTATTCGAAATTCGCTGGCCAAAGTCGACTTTTAATCGAAATTCGAAATAAAAATAAAAATGTAAAAAAAATTAAAATGTATTTTTTTTTTTTTTTTTTGAGTGAAATGTTGCATTGTCTCCCCTGATTCTAAGTCTACGGCTTTATTAATTAATATAAAAAGCTTCTGCTGTGGATTTTTAGCTCAAACAAGCATTTGCACCACTGAAGTAAAGAACATGTTACATGACATTGACATTTTCGAAAATAAAAAACAGTTTTGACAATCATGAGTGGTTCATTAAATATTTAGTAGGCTCAGGTCTGAGTGCCAAAGGGGTGCCAAAGTCACCCCCTCTCCCTCTTCATGGGATTTCATCCCGCCATTCATTTTTCCATAAACCTTGCTTAAAATGCTTATAAAAATTGTTTTACTTGCTCAAACCAAGCGACTTGACTATACTTAGAATCAGGGGAGACAATGCAACATTTCACTTAAAAAGAAAAAAAAAGAAAAATCCGAATTTCAATAATAAAAGTCGACCTTGATAATAACAACGATTATTCGAAAATTCGAAATCCGATGCCCATCCCTACTCTTTATACATGGCTCTGGACCAGGCTAGCTCCAAAATGTAACGGCTTCTTCTTTGGCCCGTGCTACACTCTTCAGAGTTTCATCAAAATCAGGCTTGTGCTTTTTCCAGTAATCCTGCTGACAGAAAGAAAAGCACAGAAAACATCATCACCTTGACAGAAGTAACAGTGAACATGGCAGGAAGACTATTAGGCTGTAGTGTCTTTGCTGTGAACTCATTTTTCCACCTTTTTTTTGGTCTGTGTGTCTCTGTCTGTCTGTGTGTGTCTGTCTGTCTGTCTGTGTGTGTGTGTGTGTGTGTGTGTGTGTGTGTGTGTGTGTGTGTGTGTGTGTGTGTGTGTGTGTGTGTGTGTGTGTGTGTGTGTCTGTGTGTGTGTGTGTGTGTGTGTGTGTGTGTGTGTGTGTGTGTCTGTGTGTGTGTGTGTGTGTGTGTGTAGTGTGTGTGTGTGTGTGTGTCTGTGTGTCTGTGTGTCTGTCTGAGTGTGTGTGTGTGTGTGTGTGTGTGTGTGTGTGTGTGTGTGTGTGTGTGTGTGTGTGTCTGTGTGTGTGTGTGTGTGTGTGTGTGTGTGTGTGCAGTGATGATGGGCTCTCTGCTGGCTGCCACCACTGAGGCTCCAGGTGAATATTTCTTCACTGATGGGATCAGGCTGAAGAAATACCGCGGCATGGGATCACTGGATGCCATGGACAAGAACATGGGCTCCCAGAACAGATACTTCAGGTACACACACACACACACACACGCACACACACACACACACACACACACACACGCACACACACACGCACACACACACACGCACGCACACACACACACGCACGCACGCGCGCACACACACACACACACACACACACACACACACGCAAGCAAGCAAGGCCTCTTGACCTTTCAGCTCAATTTATCTGAATGAAAATTGGTTCAATGGAACCACAAGTCTCCCCTTTACAGATAAGGTAGCATTTTTCATGGCCTAAATAGCATTAATAGCTTGTGGATTGATTTATTGTTTTTGCTCATCACATTTTATCTCAACAAATGTGTTATGCATGCAAATACTTCTGATGAGTAAGGGGGGGGGAATGTTGGCAAACTGCTTTTGGGTATTTTGCCTAAATGTTGTTGTATGTGGATGGATTATTAATTTCCCTTATGCCCAAATTCACATGCTCTGTTAATGAAAAAATATCGAATATGAAAAACATAGGGAAAAACATCATCTTAGTCTCGTGTGTTGATCAGAGGTTGGGTGTGCCCCGGAAGATTTTCACATTTCAAAGTGGGCCGCGGCATTCTGAAGTTTGGGAGCCCCTGCTGGAGGAAGTTAAACACACATGCTTCTATCCCTGCAGGTTAGATCACAGCAGTCATCATCCCCAGTATCTCACTTAACCTCCCCTCCTCTCTCTCTCTCTCTCTCCTCCCTTCCCGTCTGCTCCTCCCCTCCTCTCTCTCTCTCTCTCTCCTCCCTTCCTGTCTGCTCCTCTCCTCCTCTCTCCTCCCTCCTTCCTCTCCTCCTCCCCTCCTCTCTCTCTCTCTCTCCTCCCTTCCTGTCTGCTCCTCTCTCTCTCTCTCCTCCCTCCTTCCTATCTCCTCCCCTCCTCTCTCTCTCTCTTCTCTCTCTCCTTCCTGTCTGCTCCTCTCCTCCTCTCTCTCCTCCCTCCTTCCTCTCTCCATCCCCTCCTCTCTCTCTCTCTCTCTCTCTCCTTCCTGTCTGCTCCTCTCCTCCTCTCTCTCCTCCCTCCTTCCTCTCTCCTCCTCCTCTCTCTCTCTCTCCTCCCCTCCTCTCTCCTCTCTCTCTCTCTCCTCCCCTCCTGTCTGCTCCTCCCCTCCTCTCTCTCTCTCTCTCTCCTTCCTTCCCTGTCTGCTCCTCCCCTCCTTCTCTCTCTCTCCTCCTCCTCTCTCTCTCTCTCTCCTCCCCTCTCCTCTCTCTCTCTCTCTCTCTCTCTCTCCTCCCTCCTCTCTCTCTCTCTCTCTCCTTCCTTCCTGTCTGCTCCTCTCCTCTCTC
>NC_139627.1:2879365-2884465 GCF_964638095.1 Poromitra crassiceps | reverse complement strand
TGTACTCTGTCCCCTGCCTGGGCTTGTGTGTGTAACAGTGTACTCTGTCCCCTGCCTGGGCTTGTGTGTGTAACAGTGTACTCCGTCCCCTGCCTGGGCTTGTGTGTGTAACAGTGTACTCTTGTGTGTGTAACAGTGTACTCTTGTGTGTGTAACAGTGTACTCTTGTGTGTGTAACAGTGTACTCTTGTGTGTGTAACAGTGTACTCTTGTGTGTGTAACAGTGTACTCTTGTGTGTGTAACAGTGTACTCTTGTGTGTGTAACAGTGTACTCTTGTGTGTGTAACGGTGTCCATCTCCTTCTTGCAGAGCCATGATGTATTCTGGAGATCTGAAGTTTGAGAAGCGAACGATGTCTGCTCAGATGGAGGGCGGAGTCCACAGCCTGCACAGGTACACACACACACACACACACTGCACAGGTACACACACGCACGCATACACACACACACACACACACACACTGCACAGGTACGTACACACACACTGCACAGGTACACACACACACACACACACACACTGCACAGGTACATACTACACACACACACACACACACACTGCACAGGTACATACACACGTGCACACACACACACACACTGCACAGGTACGTACACACACACTGCACAGGTACACACACACACTGCACAGGTACGTGCACACACACTGCACAGGTACACGCACACACACACACACACACTGCACAGGTACGTGCACACACACTGCACAGGTACACACACGCACGCACGCACACACACTGCACAGGTACGTACACACACACACACACACTGCACAGGTACGTACACACACACACACAGAAGAAACTGCCATCTCTTCAGTACAGATCCACACAGCTTTGTGTGCGACAGTTTTCGTTGAGTTTCGTATTTCACCGGCATCAACCCACACCTCCTAGTTTCATGTCTCACCACCACACACCACCAGCCTCCTCCTCCACCCACCACACACCCCAGCCTCCTCCTCCACCCACCACACACCCCAGCCTCCTCCTCCACCCACCACACACCACCAGCCTCCTCCTCCACCCACCACACACCCCAGCCTCCTCCAGTTAGGCGATCAACTTCCCATTCTCCTCCATCCATTTTGGCCGCTGCCGCCTCTGTCTCATTTCAACAGGAAGCCACACAGAGAGTCATGTGATGTCTTGGTCTAATTCACTCTCCCGTCTCCTACTTTTTCCTCTCCTGCAGTTATGAGAAGCGTCTGTTTTGAGGAGGAGTCCGCCTTGTGGCCTGGAGATGGAGAGACCTTCAAGCAAAACACATTATGCAAAACACAAATACACTCACACTCTCCAAGACTGAGTAGTTGTCAAATGTTCTTCTACATGAAAAAACGACACACAAACGCAAAGTTCTCAAGCAAAGTAGCCTTTCAGTCAAACATGCCTAAAAAAAAAACTACTCTTCCCAGGATCCATCAGTCTTCCTGTCTGTTGTCCCCTATGCATTGTGTATGTCTGTATGTACATCTGTCTGTTGTCCCCTATGCATTGTGTATGTCTGTATGTACATCTGTCTGTTGTCCCCTATGCATTGTGTATGTCTGTATGTACATCTGTCTGTTGTCCCCTATGCATTGTGTATGTCTGTATGTCCATCTGTCTGTTGTCCCCTATGCATTGTGTATGTCTGTATGTACATCTGTCTGTTGTCCCCTATGCATTGTGTATGTCTGTATGTACATCTGTCTGTTGTCCCCTATGCATTGTGTATGTCTGTATGTACATCTGTCTGTTGTCCCCTATGCATTGTGTATGTCTGTATGTACATCTGTCTGTGTGTGGAGGAGGGAGAGCGAAGCATGTGTGATTGAGTCCTCCGATGCCTTTTCATATTGTGATGAAATAACTGACATGTCCAATTCAACGTGAAAAAACAAGTCATCAAATACATGAATAAAACCTATTTTTTTCCACAAGCTGCTGTTTGCCTGTGTGTGGTCAACTGTAGAGTAGTTGTTTGTTTGGAGAAACATAGGGGCAGTTATCAGTTGGTTTGGGAATTGTTTGTAGTAGTACATGTGCAACAGATTTTATATGATTACTGCTTCAGATAAAAGCATGTTCTATTTAAAGATCTCTTTCAGATTTGTGAGACATAACAGTATTATGCAAGAGTCCAGGAACATGTACAGGGAAGATCTATACATATTGGGTGCCTAAGACTTTTGCACAGTAGCCTACATATAGAGAGGCAAAGTGAACGTCACTTTCTGCTTCAGCACTGTACCAGAGATTTTCTTCCGCAATTTATTTTCCCATAAACATTTCGTAAAATGCTTATAAAAATAGTTTTACTTGGTCAAACCAAACGGGTTCAGCGACATTTAGAATCGGGAGAGACCATAGAACATTTCACTCAGACCAAAACTAAAGAAAACATCGGAAAATATTTTCTTCAAACGTGCATTTTTTTAATGTTTTGGTGAAATGTTATGCGATCTCTCCCGTTTCTAATATATCTGAACCGTTTGGTTTGAACAAGTAAAACTATTTTTAAGCATGTTAGGAAATGTCTATGGGAAAATAAATGGCGCATGAAAATCTCTGGTACAGTGCTGAAGCAGGAAGTGATGTTCCACTTTGGCTCTCTATAGTTTCCTCAGCTCTCCATCAATATCTAAATATATATTTATATATATTTTAGGCATTTAGCTGACACTGTTGTTGTGACCTACCTACCGCATGTAGATCTGAGGGCCATTTTGTTAGCCTGGGTAAACCCATCCCCCAGTGACCTGCTCTCAGACCTGTTCTCTAGTGACTGGGAACTGAGAGAGCAGGTCACGTGGGGGCTGGGTTTACCTAGGCTACCATTTTGTGTCCTGACCCACAGCTTGAGAAACCCAGTCGGGCGGCCAGGCAGCTGTGAGACACTGGCACTGAGCCGAGGTGACAGCGTATCCCAGGTGATAGCGTTGGGTTCTCGTGTTACCTGAGGAACAAAGGAAAGTACAGCCTCAGCAGACGTGTTGTAGCATGTGGTTTCTATAATGGACCACCTCAACCCCCCAGAGACGTCCTGCTCATCTAATGGAGCAAAGTCCCTTCATGTCACTGGGGAGTTGGTCACATGATGCCTGTACGGCCTCAACTTTGGGAATCTGAAAGCAGGTGCTGGACTGGATATTGGTTATTGAGATGAATAATGTGATTTTTCAAGCTGAGAGAGCAGCATGTTTCAGATCAACAACATAAAGTCAAATACAATCGTATTACATAATAAAAATTACATGTGAAAGTAAATAATTTTGCTATGTAAGTTGTAAAAAGGCACGATCAAGCGCCAAACCTACATAAATCTGTCTACTGTGTTTTAGGTTTTATATTTCCTTATATTGAAATTACAATTTTTTTTTATTATATTTATCATTATTTTATATATTATTATATATGATAAGTGCTATATAAAGTTTATTATTATTATGTATTATTATACTAGATTAGTTTGTCCTCAGACCAGCACAACTGGATTTCTTTCTCCCTTGTTAGTCTTTACAATGCTATGCTCTCATTACTACTAGGCCATACCATATCAAGACATGTTAAAATAATGTATTTATTAGTCAAAAACAAAACACACACTTCTAATTGCATGTTAACATACCATGAGCCGGCACACTTCAGTAATCAGCATTATCATACAACCAGCCTGCCATTTTCAAAAGAGGAGGCTTGTTTTATTTTTCTTCAGTAAAGGTTATTACGATAATTCATAAACTTACCATGACTAAAAGGATGTAACTTAACTGTATGTAAAGGCGTGGTACTGTCAAATTATTTTCTCAGTTTTCAGTACTTTGGAGAAGGAGGAGCCCACAGCACTACTAAACAGCACTACCAAACTCACTACCTAGACTCTGTAGTGCTGCTACATGAACTTTAATATACCTGTGAGGAGGGAGTGATATGGAGTGACCATGTTTCCCACATCAGAGAGGAAGGCGTCCAGTGTTTTGTGCCTGTTAAAAAATGACGCTACTGTTATTTCAGTGAATAAAAACTAATAAATAACAAATACAAATAATTTCTTCTTCTTCTTATTCTTGGGCCTTCAGTGAATACCTAGAAGGCCCTGACGGTTCACCACTGGAAGATGTACTTTTTATTCTTTAGGCGGAATAACCTGGTTTTGTACTTATGTCCTTTGTTTTTCTTTTTACAGTCTTTGCTTCAATTTCTCCAGGTCATGAAGCTTCTTTCTCTCCCTCTTTGACCTTAAACGCCCCTGTTCACGTTGCCTTGAGGGCCCTGGATTGGGGCTTGTGGATCAGGCTCTTCATCACGCCCTGGATTTGGCTCTGGATCTGGACTTATAGGTGGCATCATGCACTGATCTATGGCTGCTGCACTTGCTGCTTTGGCTGTTCTGCATTTCACTGTGAAAATGTGAAAATGTTATGAAATGCACTATTTTTCTTTTTTAGAATGCTGTGATTGGGGGGATGTTGGGTTATGTCAGGTTTGCACTTTATACATTGGACCAAAATAAAGACAGCCTTGAGAAAGTTCTGCCAAAGATTCTGCCAGATATTAAACAGGCGTCAACATGTTCCGAAACACTCACATTTTCTTGTTCTTTTTTAGAATGCTGTGATTGGGGGGGACGTTCAGAGTTTTGTTGGGATATGGTTTGCACTTTATACATTGGACCAAAATAAACAAAGGCGTGAGGAATGTGATGTCATTTCAGTATTTTGAATAAAACAATTGGCTTACATTTACATCCACAGTATCATCATTTTTCATCATCTTCTATGCTAAAACCTCTCAATAAATCTGTCTCCAAAATATTCTGATTAGTAATGTTGAATAGACTACTTGCACAACTCCACTACTTCTGTCCTACACTATTGGATGAACTGATTAATGTCAGGTGTGCCTGACTGCTGCAGTCACAACAACAGTGATCAGGCACACCTGACATTAATCAGTTCATCCAATAGTGTAGGACAGGAAACCAAGATGCCCTACTCATTTCAGGAAGTAGTGGAGTTGTGCAAGTAGTCTATTAAAGGTTTATGATTGTCACATAACTAACTCCATTACAACTCCATAAATAACCCTATTACATCCA
>NC_139627.1:2841865-2874365 GCF_964638095.1 Poromitra crassiceps | reverse complement strand
GAGTATTTTTGTAGGCTTACCCAGAAGTCTCTGCACTTCCTGGTTCGTGTGTGTAAAAGTCAATGGGATTTTTGTATGGGAATTTTGGTTTAATGCCTGAAATAAGTGTCACTTTTCTACTTTTGAAGCGTTTTATCAACTCACAAATCATAAAAGTGTTCCTCATTTGTGAAGCTTATCTTGCTGAACACAAACCTTGCTGTTTCATAAACGTTTGCTAACCCCAGAGCTTATTTCAAGCATTAACCAAAATCCCCGTACAAAAATCCCATTGACTTTGACACGTAAGAACCGGACGTGCTAACATCCAGGTCTTCCGGGCTCTTTCCTGCGGTGCTCAATAAAAGCAATGTTTTAGGAAACTGGAGACTGAGGGATTTTGTTTTAACCGTCCACAGCAGAGAGGCAGGAAGTTGAGTTTCCTAAAAGTTTGCTTTTATACATGATCTTTCTAAAGTCACAGGAAAGAAGAAGTGGCACTAAGGCCCTAAACGGGCTTTTCCCATTTTTTGAAATTCTTGCATTGAAGATGTAATTAACCCTCTTAACTGACTGACTGTACAACTCCACAACGTTGAGTTAGTCATTTCTGGGTTCAAAACAAACAGCTTTTTTAACTTTTGAATATTCACTCAGTTAAAAGTCTGTCTTCTACATCATCATTATATTTAATACATCTGTTCCTCCAAGCTGATGCATTGGGCTCATTGTATTTGCAGGGTCAGTGAGGGTTTTCACTGACTTTTTTTAAGCCGTTTTTGGCTATGGAAAGTTTGAAACCATGGAGCAACAAGTGGGTGGATGGAAGGTTTTAATAGGTGTCGTCTTCTGTCATGATCCAAACCCACAGTCCACTAAACCTCTGCCGGGTTTCCCAAAACCAGTCGACACTAGAACCATGTTTGTTCAGCTGAGGTAGAATGAGGTAAAGATTATTTCTGTGTTCATTAAGATGCTTTTGGTGAAGCTGGTTCTGGGTTTACTGTATGGTGATGCCAGCTGACAGGACAGAGAGGAGGGTGGTTCAGACCCACCTGACAGACACATGTCTCTGCAGCATGTTGTGATGGATGCTGAGTGGTTCTTCTAGGTTCCAGCCTTGAACAGTGATCAGACACTTAAACATCTGCAGAAGTGGACAGACAAAATTCTCCATAAGATAAACCAAACACCCCAAAAAATTAGTTAGGTAAAACTTTACAATAGGGCACATAAATTAAGGAATAGTTCACGATTAGATTAATAAGCATTAACTAACATTAACTAATGTGTGTGTAGTAATAATTTACTAATAGTGTTCATGTTAACGAAGTATTAATTTATACATTATTTAGTTTAGGGTTAAGTTCCTGGTTAGGGTTATGGTTAGTTGATGGTTAGGGTAATACGTATTAACTAACGGTTAGTGTTTATTATGCATTACTGCATAATTATGCATTGACCGTGAATCCATTGATTATGAATTAACCATTAATTAATGTAGCCTTATTCTAAAGTGTTACCAATGTGTTTGTTTCCATCAAGTATCCAACATGTTGAACATTGGATTTTCCATTCAAAACAAATGTTCAAACAGTAATTATCTGGTACACCTAAAAGCACAACTCAAGAGCCGTTGACAATTAGATTAGATGAAACTTCAGGCTGGGAAATTGGGTGTGTTAGTATGGTTGTTTTAATGTGAGTGAACGGTGTGGTCATCAGTGTTAGTATGGTTGTTTTAATGCAGATCGCATTTTAAACGATGCTCATTTCCAAAACGTCATCAATCTCCGGAGCAGCAGTCAAGCTCTACTGAAGGAGATGATATGACACACTGACAAAGAGGCATTCATTTGAACTCTATGATTTAACCGTTTCCTTGCCACCCACCATTAGTACCAACAGACTCGGACCTGACGAGTGTTTTGTTTTCCCATCAACTTGTGCAAGTGAAGTAGGCAGAGGTGAAAGCAGTATCTGCTTTCAAAAACACAGCACGTTTTAAGACCTTTTTAATGCTACCTGAAATTGGATTTAAGACCACAAAAACGTAGAAGAAATTTGAAAATTAAGAAACCATTTGTGATCTGAGTGTAGCTAATAGAAGCTCTGTAACTGGGCAGAATAACAACTTGCATTATGCTCTGGATTTATACTACTTGTTTTTCTCAGCATATCAGAAAATTCTGTCCCACAATATTTCCTTTGATATCTTCAAATGCACCTGTTTTTACCTCCATGAGTTCCTATTCTTTCTGTGTGTGCCGTCCTGACAGATCCCAGAGCAGACCCCGGACCCTGGAGGTTGTTGTGGTGGGTGGGGCAGACCCTGGACCCTGGAGGTTGTTGTGGTGGGTGGGGCAGACCCTGGACCCTGGAGGTTGTTGTGGTGGGTGGGGTTGTAACGGAACCCATAATGCAGCTGTGATTGTGGGCTCCAGCTGGTTGTGAGGTCCGTTTCCACCCCACGGTGCACAGGACGTCCCGATCCGATCCCACCGCCTGAAGATTCGCTCCTGATGTTCCTTCTCTCCTTCATCTGTACCAAGACAAACCGACATGGCATCATCCTCCTTCCTAATCGCCACATGCCTCCTATGGCAAACCATTTAAACATGTATTAGCCAAGTTTGACTATCTGAAATTAACATTAGATATCAATGTAATTTTCAGATATCAATAACGCGATGTTATAGATATCTGAAATGACTGTTGTTTTTGACTAGACAGAATGACATTATTGATGACATTCTGAGACAGATATCTATTTTCATATTTGCTATCCACAATTGTCATTTCGGATATCCAAAATCTCACTCCTCCCAAGATAAATTACATCACTTTTGCCACTCGTGGGTTTCTCATGACAGATATATCTACAATTCAGTTGCACATATTCCACACTGTCAATGGCAGATTATGACTCTTCCTAATTCCAGTTTCAGGTATCTACATAATTTTGATAGTCATTCATAATTCCAGTTCAAGATATACGTCATTCTGACTAGTGAAAACTTAATTTATGATGTCTAAAAATAACAAAGTCGCTATCTTGAATCGAGGGAAATTAAAGATATCTTTAACTGGAAATATGATTAGTCAGAATTAAATTGTAGATATCTGAAAATGGAATTAACTAGTCATGATTCAGTTGCAGATATCCGCAATTCACATTGTCGATACCGGACACTGAATTGTAGATCTCTGTTAATGGGAAACCCCATACACACGAATGGTAAAAGTCACGTCATTTGTCGTAGGAAGAATGTCACTGTGCATATCTGAAATGTTCTTTTCCACTAGGAATGATTGAATGATGGATATTATCTGCAATACATATCCAGTCTAGCTATTTAAAATGCCCATTTAAAAAGAGAACAAATATTAGACCGTTCTTTTGCACTTTTTATATCAGTTCCATTCACTTTACTTCCCTTCAGTGGAAAACTGTATTGCCCCATAGGGCAGTGGCTTCACTACCCCCTTTCCCTGATTTCTGAATGCAAGCACCCCCATTACCCAGCTACAACATTTTGCTTAGAAAAAAAAGAAGAGAAAACTATGGCATAATTATGATGATGCAATGAATGATTGATCACTCAACTTTTGAAGAATATAACATTACAAAATAAGAAATGGAGTGAAAGATTGCAATGAGTGCCTCCTGAGCAGATTTTAATGTTTCATTTATTGTTTCCCCCTTTCTCTCAAGTACTAGCCCCTGTACCACGTCCACTTCCACAGTATAGGGGAAATTTGGTTGGCAGGGTTAAACACACACACACACACACACACACACACACACACACACACACACACCTCTATCTATCTATCTATCTATCTATCTATACAATACACATTCGGACTCAAAACAGATAGTTAACTGCTCAACATTTCATACTCAGACTTGACGTTCACTTTTGTTTCTCTCACAACAATAAGGAAAGTGAAACTAATATTCATAAGGCTTGTTTCTTGTGTTTCTGTTCCTGAATATGAGAAATTGAAATGATGGTTGCATTTCAGCCTGGCTCCGCCTCCTGTCTGTCTGTCTGTCTGTCTGTCTGTCTGTCTGTCTGTCTGTCTGATGCACGAGGGTGTTTTTCCTCAATGACACGTTTTCTCCTGGATTGCTGAATACCGCAGAGGCAACCGGGAATTTCGTGTCAGCCAAGAATAACACCAAACCACAGCGTGGCAAAACTATTTGAACACAATAATATGAGATTGATTGTCATTTGTCTTGTCTGTAATATCTACAGCTATAATGTAATATAATATCTACAGCTATATTTTAAGCTTTTGCCCGTTATCTCTAAACAGATGTTGTGGTCCATGCAGAGGCGTTCCTTGAATAATCTATCTGCTGTATTAGTTTTGTTTCTAATAAAGATGAGAATTTTGAACTAGGTCAGCTTCTGTCTATTTTCTACAATATCCATCAACCTACATTATAGTAATATATTTTACATGAATGAACCACCTAAGACTAGCTTTTTTTCAATAGGCTTCTTCAGGCTTCAGTCAGCTTGTAAGTATTTTGACTTGTAGTTTATTCTCCCTCCATGAGCATCACATTTAAATAGAACAGAAAAGGGGAAAAAGGTCAACGTTAACAGTCCCTGCTAAGTTTGTGGTGGGGTTGGTTTGTATACTATTAAAAAAACAACCTAAAATAACTAAATCTATATATTTCCATGGCTTTGGACCCAATATGACCGTCTGCATCTGAAATGACATTGTTTACACTGTGCAGACAGAACAATGAAGTTTACAGATGCAGAAGCAGATCTCAGACGTACAATAAAACATCGATCCTTTCAGCCCCACTCTTGTTATATTCGTCATGATCACTCGTGTTATATTGAACACGAGTGAACATCTGAATCTGAACATGTTAGCATTGAACATTTACAAAACAAAACAAAAAATGGAGGAAAGGCGGGGGGCAATGTTGTTGTTGTTTTTTCAAAATGAACGAGTGTAAACACTACCTCCCCACCCTGTCGGACGGCAGTAGCTGCCCTAAATGGACTCGGTGCCATCGTGCATCGTCGTCCTTGGAGCGAGCGCTGGTGGAGGGCCTCTTGGAGCCGCCGTGCTGCTTCGCCTCCTCCAAGAACTTGTCCAGACCGAAGGGATCCTCCTCAAACTGGACCGGCCCTTCCCGCCGCTGCCCGTGGTCGGCACCGGAGAACTCCCTGTCTGGAACAAACCTGTTGTTGTGCACGAGTGTGTCAAAGTCATCTGCGTAGTAGGTGTCCTCGTCTATGTTCTTGCTGGGCCGGTAGATGTTCTGGGCCATGTCTCGGCCGCTGCGGAATGGCTGGTCGTACACGTTGTAATTCTCATCCTCACCCATGGCAAAACCGCTATCCATACCCTTGCTCTGGTTGAAGAGTCCCTGGTCGTACTGGGCCTTGCTGGAGGAATGAGGGTTGGGCATGCCCAGAGCGATGCGCTCGCTGATGTCTCTGTCCTGGTCCCTCTGCAGCTTCGACCTCTTAGCGGGAGCAGCTCTGGAAATGTTCCTGTCGTGCCGTCTCTCTTTCCTTCGGTCATGGCGGACCTCGTCACGCTCTCTGGCCTCACCGTCCTCGCCACCTTTGTCTCCGTGACCTTTGATCCCTGCTCTGCGGTCTCGGGCCATCTGGGCCACCTCCCTCAGCTTCTCCTCCTTCTTCTCCATCTCCTTCTGGGCCATCTTCTTCTCTACCTGGGAACGCATCTCCACTGCTTCTCTGGCCTTTCTGACAGCGATGTACAGAGCCTCAGGTAGCTTGGCAAAGTTTTCATTAATGTGAACCGTTTGCAGCCCCCTGCCGTCAGCGGCCAGACGCTTGTCAAGAGGAATGGTGTAACCCTTCGTGTTCTTCCAGTTGGAGATGCACGGGGGAATCTTCCACTCCTGTTGCTCCTTGACTGTCATCCTTCTGCTTGGAGAATGCATGACAGGCGCAGGAGGAGAGGGAGGCCCACGAGGAATCTTCTTGTTGATCTTGAAATGTGGAGGTTCCATGGGGTCCTTTTGCATCTCCACCATGCAGATCACCCTCTGCTTGGCCCCCGAGTTGAAGGCCACTCCTTGCTGGGATGGAGTGTACCTGATGTACTGTGCGGGGGCCTGTTTGTCTACTGCTCTCACAGGCATGGCAGCAGCGATCTTTTGAGAAGACTGCTTGTCCAAGGCAGCACGTGTCTTCTCTGTCAGCTCTTGGACGGCCTCCTCATCGGGTCTCTGTAGTTCTGGGGCATCGGCATTCAGAACCTCCTTGGGAGGTAGGTCTGTGTACTTGCTGAGGACCACCTTATCCTTGCCCTGTCCTTGTCTGGCGATGGCATCATATTTGATCTTTCCTTCTGCACAGCCAGAGCATTGATGTCTTTTTTGAATTCCTGCCCATCTCCAGGGGAAACTGGACACACGGATCTCCGAGAAAGCTCCTCCATCTCCAAAGTCCTCAAGCGAGCGAGGCACCCAGCCCTTTCTGTGTCCGTAAGGAGGCGGCTCGTGAAATGAAACCAGGGCGGTGGAGTAGGACTTCTGGGCCCGGAGCCTCTCCTCTGCCTCCAGCTGGTCCTGCGACAGCTGGGTCGGCGCCGGTAAAGAAATCGCAAGAGACATTTTTCTTTTCTTCCTGATTTCCTTAGCAACCCAAACACATGTTGTTGTAGCTGTTCGCCTTTGACGTCACATGAGTGAGTGGTGGAGAGGTGGCCAAAGATCATCTGTTTTATCATCTGTAATCCCACAGTGACATCATCAGTGATGTCATAAATCCCACTGTGACATCATCAGTGATGTCATAAATCCCAGTGATGTCATAAATCCCACTGTGACATCATCAGTGATGTCATAAATCCCAGTGATGTCATAAATCCCACTGTGACATCATCAGTGATGTCATAAAGCACACTGATGACATCATCAATGATGTCATAAATCTGACATCATCTGGTCTCATTGGCCACACAGCAGCCGAGCTGCGGGCAAGGCCGCGCAGCGGGCGAGCTGCGAATGCGAGCTGCAGGGCCAGCTTGGTGAGCTAGCGCACGAGAGCTCTAGTAGCTTAAAAAATGAACTCAACAGTGAGTGACGAGAGAGATTATTTTATTTATTTATGATTTTTGTTCTTATTTTATTTATCTTATCAGTTCTATGACGAAGAGTAACAATTATTCTAAAGTTTGATTTGTTTTCACAAAAACTATCCGATCCAATCCAACCGTGGGAGTACAATGGCACTTAATGTTATCACTGATATAAGCCTAAAACCCTATAAATCTGTGATTTAATATCTCATCCTCCACACTTACTGAGTTACACAGAGTATTCTGCCAATATCACCACAACCAAGGACACAACATGGGCGCGTAGGTAGAAAGCTGTCCTTGACATTTCAAATGTTGGAGGTGGACAGATGGACGTATCCATAGTCATTAATTCATCCACCTGTCCAACCACACAGATAAGCCACTGAAGCAATTTCAGTTTTGATCACTACATCTGAAATTAAGGATGGTAAGAATATGCTATAATAATATAAATAGCGGTTGTCATTTTTGCTTTTAGTGTATTTTATATTCCTTGCTTTTAAAAAACATTATGCAAGTATTCCTGTACCAAAGCTCAAAATAACAAGCAATACAAAGAGGAACAATGAGCATTTTCGCAGCACGGCCTTGACCCGGCTGCTGTGTGGCCAATGAGACCAGCATCACTGATGTCAGATTTATGACATCACTGAGGATGTCATCACTGATTATGTCACAGTGGGATTTATGACATCACTGGGATTTATGACATCACTGATGATGCCACAGTGGGATTTATGACATCACTGATGATGTCACAGTGGGATTTATGACATCACAGTGGGACAGACAGAGAAACAGACAGACAGAGCCCGGACAGAGCCCTAGCTCTGCATGTATATGCTGATGTACCCAATTGTGTGAATTGCATCTATACCCTGAAGCAAATCATATTAACTCTTCCTTTTTGTCCTTTGGATGACACTGTGCATCCCATTCACATACATTATTCATTCAACTCAAGGAAGTATGGCCTCAGAAGATCATGCTTTCTCTCATCCGTTTTCAGAAGAGGCAGGCATCCATTGCATTTGATTTGAAGATCAAAACCCTCACTACGTGTCGTGTAGGCTATGTATCCATCTTAAAATCAGATCAGAGAATACATTAAAGCTTATGTTTTCCAGATCACGGAAGGATACAAATGTCTGAATTCTGGAAATATTGCTCAGTTGAAATTCATAGTCAGGATGATGGGGTGTGTGTTTTGACTTTCCACTGTTTGCCGATTATTATTATTATTATTATTATTATTATTATTATTATTATTATTATTATTATTACCACCATCCCCTCCCATCCCCCAAAGTATTATGACAAGGTAGCTGAGTGGCCAATGAGTCAGTGAGATCACTGATAAGGTTGGTGGGTCTAATCCAGGCAGTGCATGAGGGGCACTGGTGTATATATAGAAGGATTGATGCAGTTGGTTCTTCGGCACAGACAGAGGCACAAAGGACGGGCAACTCACTCTCAACATGGTAATATTTCATCTGTTTCCTTTACAATGTTATGTTTCCAGTTACTTTTCATTTTGATGACCATTTTATACTTTTCTTCCCCCTCTCCATTGTTAGGCAATTGCTGCAACAATGATGGACTCGGTGAAACCGACTGGACTGTGTCTTCTTCTGCTATCTTTCCTTCTTTACATAGCTGATTCTCACCCCGTGAACAGTGACATGTCAAACAGTAAGATTTGTTTATAGTAGTTTAGGTTCTTTATTGTAGCTATAATAAGGCAATTATAACATAGCTACTATAAGGCAATGCTATAGTTGTCCACATTCATATTATAGTGGTAAAATGTCAATGGTTTACAATTTGTGTGCATACATTCCATACAATCTGAAACATGGTAATGTAATTTAATTAATGCAGCTATGTAGACTAGTAGACAGACATATATGGAGTACATTTTCTTTTCTGCTTATTTCCAAGTATTTATTGCTATTAAGTTGTGTTAATGTGTTAATATGAATATGTACTGATTGCTATTAATTATAAGATGTATTCACAAGGACTGTACACTTTATTTTCAATGTCAGGTCTTAAAATGTCCATCAGACTTCAATAGTTTTACATTGTGGTTTTTAAACTTCTATTCTCATTCCCCAGTGGGCTGTGAGGAATGTGCGCTGAAAGAACACGTGTATTTCTCAAAGATCCACAACCGCCCAGTTTACCAGTGTGAGGGCAACTGCTTCTCCAGAGCCTTCCCCACATGTCCTGATGCCATGAACACAATGAATGTGCCAAAGAACATCACGTCAGAGGCAAGCTGCTGTGTTGCAGAAAGGTCGGGGGCGCCCTTTCAGGTACAGTCAACAAGAACGTGCAACAGCAGTGTTTTACAGGAAACTTAAAGTGAGCTTTTAAATGTCTTTGGGGTTTATTATGTTGACAAAGCCTTTCCTCACTTCCTCCTGCAAGCTAGACATTGCAGGATACAATGGGATACAATACTCCAAACAAAATACAACCGTTTGTTAGGGTCATTATAATTTGGGATATTTCAATTCTAGTTTCCACTATGGGGTCAGTTTTTATTTTGTTTTTATTTTTCACAAATGCAGTTTTATTTTATTTTTATTTTTTTGTGTGTGTTTTTTAAAGGTAATATAACAAAAGTTCAGAACAGGTATTTTGTATATCTTTGGATTCAGTAAAAAAATCCAAATTCATTGTCTTTTTTGTTACAATGCAAATAAACAAAGATACAATCTAAAACATTTATCGTACAAGTAGACAAGATAGTTTTTTATGACAGTGTTTTGTTTACTTTTAATTTACTATTAATGTGTTCGTGTTAGGTTATAGTTATGTATACCTGGATGAAGTTGATACACTATAGGCTGTCTGTTTGTACATTATTGAATGTTCATAGTCTTTTGGCCCCATAAAATATGCCCAATTTATATGCATTTTAGAAAAAGTAAATGCTTTTAATCTTCATTCTTGATTCTTCCTCATCCATCCCTCTTCTTTCAGATCGAGGCCAATGGCATAATAGAGGTGATTAAGAACCACACAAGCTGCCGCTGCAGCATCTGCCTTTTTCACAAAATGTGACACTTCTGCAATGACGCTTAGCAACAAATTCTGTTTGTTACTGTTACTCTTTACAATTAATCTTCTTGTGCTGCCATTTTTTGTAGTTATCATATGTGATAATTACCACCTAGATAGATGAAGAGTTCATTTGCAAAAACAGGTAAATGCCATGCTTAAAATGAACAAACAACATACATGTTTGATACTCCCTGGAGTGCACATAGAAAACATTATTGAGGTGGTTTATGTGAAAACTTCCAGATGAGTTATGAGATTGATAATACAAATTCCCCCAAAATCAATGAATTACAGTATAAATACATCAATATATAAAATAAAATGATAAAAAAAATCCAAACGGAGATACCTGTTTTTGCAAATGAACTCTTCAGATGCATACAGTGGTTTGCTTGTAGATTGAAAAGCAATTAAAATGTGTACACTGATTCTGCACTTTCATGAATTTGTCTTACATCAAAGTGTATGTGTGTGTGTTTTGGGGTGTGTGTGTGTGTGTGTGTGTGTGGGGGGGGGGGGGTTGTTTTGAATAGTAGCATGAAAATAAAAAAATTATTGGCAAGATGTTACGAGATAGTTGTTGTACAGCCCCATGTCTTGATCAACTTGATTTTCCAGTCATAAGCAGCCAGCTGTTCAATGAACTCAGACATGAAATCATAATAGTAGCCTATAAATCAGAGAGAAGATGCGCTGAATCTTTGTAGATTGTGATTTTCTGCAGGGACAGACAGACAGACAGACAGACAGACAGTCTGACAGGCAGGCAGACAGACAGACAGACAGACAGACAGACAGACAGACAGACACCGACAGACTGACAGATAAGACAGACAGACAGACAGACAGACAGACAGACAGACAGACAGACAGACAGACAGACAGACAGACAGACAGACAGACAGACAGGCAGACTGTCTGACAGGCAGGGACAGACAGACTTCCTCAGGGCTTTATAATATTATGATTATACTGTTGATGTTCTTTTTACGGAACTATAATTATAAAAATACAAATTAATTTAATGTGGCAGTGGCACTATGTTACTTTTGCCACTTTTTGTGGCATTGTGGTTGCAGCAGGTATGATGCCATACACCAAGGCACCCACAGGAGGGCGGTGACGCGCTGTAAACGCTATTTTCAGAAATTTTGCATTGGTCCTCACGTAAATTCATCTCGAAAGAAACAAGCATTGCCGTTCAACAGTTCCGTTTCGCACACAGAGGATATTAGGATAATGGCCAATGCAGTTCTCCTCTAGAGCTCCAACGACCAATTATCAACCATACGGTGGGAAGACCGTGCTATTCTGCTGTATTGAAACCTAGCATAAGTGGCGTTAGCGAAAATCAAAGTGACATCGTCGTAGATGAAGGTATGAACTCGGGGTGGATGTGTTTGATACCCTGGTAGGTAGCGAGCGAACCTGTTCCGTGTTGTGACAGTCACACAGTCAGTGGTGGTGATGGAGAAAATCGACGAGTCGTTGCCTTTCCGGATCAGCCCTACCGTGCGGGCGCTGAGCTGCGCGCTGCGGGGAAAGCGTCAACATGTCCCCGATGAGAACGGCCAGGGCGACGGCGGCGACAGGAGCTGTGAGAAGCTCTGGTTCAAGGAGAGCAGCGCGAAAAACCTCCGGAACAGAGACTTCTTATCCCCCAGCACCATGCTGAACACGCTGTATGCGGACGGACAGGTCGGTGCTTTTACCTGACCTGATCATGGCTTTGTCGCTATTTGTATAAATGCCTATTTCCTGACTGTGCACTGACTGCAACAAGCTAACAGCTAACAGCACTCCTGACTCCTCGTATTCGTAACGGTTCAAAAATCACTGTAATGTAACGTTACTGCTGCAGCTTTAGCTTTAGAAACAAGGGAATAAAAAAGACTGCGCTGTTAAAGAAACACCATTGTTTATAATACAGTAACTATGTAGTGTTATCCGTTCCATATCAAGGACAGGACTCACAGGAGAGACCCTAATTTAAATGTTAGTCCACATTAGAGCCATAATTATGGTGGAACTCCCCATTTGATGAGATGCATCTCTTGAACACAACCTAAATGATTTACTGTAGGGTTCTCTGCATTCTAACATTTAGGCTAAATCTGAGAATGTTTTTTATTGTCAGTTTGATGATTTTGTCCAGAAGTCCATGACTGACTGTACTGCAGGTACAGAGATAAACAGACTGCATCAGAACAGTCATTCTTCTGCATTGTGTTCACTTCTTGTAAGTGGAATAATGCTGAAGTTGTTGGCTGGGGACCCCCTGGAACCCCCTCAAGGACCCCCTGATGGTGTTTCGAACCCGACTCAGCCAACCAGAATTGACAGGAACTATCTGCTGTCTAAACCTCAGCCTACACACCTGTCTCACCTCCATTCCGTGTTGGTTGAAAATCTGGGGTCAAGGCACATTTTATTTTGAACCCCACGAACAGCGAATACAATACATCTAAAAACACACGTTTAATGAATTTGACTAATTTGGAGGCGGTCTATATATAGCAATTGATTACTCTGAAGACATTGACATTGGCCCGTCATGATCGACCGGACACTGACGGCCCAAGGCAGCAATCATTAACCCCTGAGTGGCAGATGCAATATGGGTCAGACAGACACACACAGCTGCAAGGCAACACACGCGCACACACACACGCGCACACACACACACACACACACACACACACACACACACACACACACACACACACACACACACACACACACACACAGCTGCAAGGCAACAGCCACCAAGCTGTGTGTGCAGCTAAAACTCAGAGATAGCTTGTTCCTGTCAATCTGTTGGTCTGATGCGTATCGGTCATGCAGCTATTATGTCCCTCTGTAAATGCATCTTTCAACCCCCCACCTATAGCTTTGATGGGGCTCATGCCGTGTTCCAGTTTCAGCTGGGAACTAGAAATCTCCCAGTTGAGTGATGTCACACCCGAGTTGACTGTGTTTGAGTTCCAGTAAAACAGTCCCGAAAACCAGCCAGGGTTAGCTCTAGCCAGGCTAGCCAGTGTTAGCAATAACAGTGATAACAACGCATTTCGCGGTATTTTGTGCAGACAAACACTGTAGCAAGATGTCCACAGAGAGAAGTTGGACAGTACTGTGTGTTACAGCTGATTTAATGAGAGACACAAATAAGACAGAAAGTGCTAATAAACAGTGTATTACTACAGCTTTCACTACTGTTGCTGCGGGACCTGCCATCTTGGATTTTGAGGTTGGGGTTGGATGGTGAGATTCCCCTGAGTTCGTGTTTCAAAGTAGGAAATCCCAGACCAGTTCAGGTGACATCACAGGGGGCGTTCCCGACCTTTGAACTAGGAAATTCCTAGTTCCCACCAGTGCAACTGGGACACAGATCATTACAGTCACACATATACATGGATTATATATAATAATATTATTAAGTATATATACTTTGATTATATTATTATATATTATCTATATACCTTGATTATATTATTATATATTATCTATATAATTTGATTACTTGAAAAGGTTTCTAGTCTTGACTTGCGATCTTGTGTTTGTGTCAATGACTGAGATTGAAAGTGGCAAGATTTGTTGTAGCAGATACCTGAATTTAAATATGGTTTTCTGAATTTCTATGGAATGATTGAATTTATTGATGTTGAAACTCATGAGGCTCTTATCAAGTTTCTATCCTATTAAAACAATATTGCATTGAAAAGTCCTAGATATTTCATTTTCTTTAAGATATTAAATTGATACTGGTCTCTTGATTGGTTCCGACTTGACTTGCTGTTCTCCGTGTAGACTTGAGACTTGACATTAATGACATAGACTCGACTTGTTAATCTATTTAGACTTGAGACTTGACATTAATGACATAGACTCGACTTGTTATCTATTTAGACTTGAGACTTGACATTAATGACATAGACTCGACTTGTTCATCTATTTAGACTTGAGACTTGACATTAATGACATAGACTCGACTTGTTAATCTATTTAGACTTGAGACTTGACATTAATGACATAGACTCGACTTGTTCATCTATTTAGACTTGAGACTTGACATTAATGACATGGACTTGACTTGTTCATCTATTTAGACTTGAGACTTGACATTAATGACATAGACTTGACTTGTTAATCTATTTAGACTTGAGACTTGACATTAATGACATAGACTCGACTTGTTAATCTTTTTAGACTTGAGACTTGACGTGAAACCAAGGCAAAGTTAGCAAACTTGAGCAAAGACACCTCTGCTTTGTATGAACGTAATCTTTTCCCTTCATTTCCTGCTTCCACTCACTCATGCATCACACTACATTAGATTGATGGATGCATACGTCTGTAACGTGTCCCTGCAGGTCCCTCCCGCGGTTCTGACCCGGGTGCTCTCCCTCCGTGGCAGTGGGGTTCTGCCTGTGACGGGGGGCGAGGTGATGGGTGAAGGGCTGAGGGTGAGGGTGGACCGGGCCGCAGCCTTCAGGGCCGTCCTGGCGGGCGGAGCTACGGAGTACCTGAAGCCCTCGGGCCAGAAGCAGGGCCGTGTGGTGCTCAACTGCCCCGCGCTGCACCCCAAACCCAGCACACCCACTCCTGACACGCTGACTCTGGGTCAGCTGAGGACTGTTCTGCTGGCCGACCACATGGGGGCACTGTTGAGAAGACAGGGGTGAGTCTGGGCCTGGGCTAAAGGAAGATGGTGACTTTTGCAGATACATGTATTTTCTATAATTCTCCTAAACAAATCCATCCTAAACTAAACTCTATTATTTATTTATTTTTCCTGGATTTGATCACTTTCATGACCAATCTATGCCTGCAGGAATGTTGTCACAGCACTATGGTAACTCTGGTAAACTGGCCACTATCTGTCAGTAACAATGCTTCCTCGCCTATCTCAGGTTCACTGTGTCCTACTGCCCCCTGCTGCCTGAAGACAGTCATGTCGCCGCCTTCCTGCAAGCGCTGGGGGTCGACTGGCCGACGGCCCCGGCCGGCCGGAGCATCGAGGGGCGCGAGGAGGAGATCCAGGGGGCGCTAGAGAGCTCTCCGTACAGAGAGAGGGAGGCCGAGAGAGGCGTTACGGGAGAGGGAGAGAGCGAGGCGGAGAATGAGGGAACGCTCCGGGTCAACCTGAAGCGAGTGTTCCAGGAGCAGGGGCTGCTGGGATACGACCCCAGCCTGGGCACCTGCACAGGTGAGGAGGGACGGGGCGCGTTTGGTTTAGCCTCCTGGGGAAGCTTCTTGACCAGGAGACGGTGTTGTGACACACTTGTCTGTGTGGTCAAAATGTCCGTTTTGAGAATCCACTGTAGTTGTTTCTGATCCATTCTGCTGCAGTACACATTTTCATACTGCATTTGGAGCTGTTGGTGGTTATATCTGCTACAGCCACAACTTTTCTACCACTAGTTTGGTCGTTGTTGTTGTCACAAATCTTGTATTGATTTTATTCACCTTTATCACAAGCATGTCTCAAATGTCACATACACATTTCTTCTTCTTTCTTTTCTTCTGTGTGTGTGTGTGTGTGTGTGTGTGTGTGTGTGTGTGTGTGTGTGTGTGTGTGTGTGTGTGTGTGTGTGTGTTCAGTCCACAGAGACAGTGTTTCCCACCTGGCACAACTGGACCAGGCCACAGCCGACTGCACGGTGAGACACACGCACGCACACACACACACACACACACACACACGCACGCACACACACACACGTGTGTAAAATGGCATTGTGTATGTAAATTCAAATATACAGCATCACTACCACTGATGACAACGATCCTGATGTCCCTTCTCTAAAGAGCAGATAAACAAAAGCGTGATTTGTTTTACATACTGTAGGTCTCCACGGCAACAGTGTTACATGTGACTTCCTGTCAGGATGAGTTCCGCCAGCAGCAGATTGCAATTCTGTGGAGAGCCACCGGAGCTACACACACGCAGGTAACACACAGACGCACGCACACGCACACACACACACAAACACATACACACACACACATACACACACACACACACACACCGCATCACATACTGCACTGTATTCCTGTTCTTACCTGTGTGTGTGTGTGTGTGTGTGTGTGTGTGTGTGTGTGTGTGTGTGTGTGTGTGTGTGTGTGTGTGTGTGTGTGTGTGTCTGTCTGTGCGTGCGTGCGTGTGTGTGTGTGTGTGTGTGTGTGTGTGTGTGTGTGTGTGTGTGTGTGTGTGTGTGTGTGTGTGTGTCCTCAGAGACATGTGGTGTGTGGGCCGGTGAAGACTCCTGGCTCTCAGCTCACTGCGGCACAGTACCTGCAGTAAGACTGTTTCCTTCACTTCTTCTTCACTCCTTTTTTCAGGGGGGATTGGCCCCTACAGTACACCTGTAGCCTGCTTCACTGTAGTGGTTCTATGTATCTTCACTCTCTGCTCCAGGTTGACCTGCTTCACTGTGTATAGAGTGTTTATATACTGTATGTATCTTCACTCTCTGCTCCAGGTTGAGAAGAGGTCAAATGAAGGAAGCATCAGAGATGAAGTACGGAGATCAAGTAGAAGGTGTGTGTGAGTGTGAGCACACGAGCGTTTGTGCGTGAGCATGTATAGAGACAGTCCGCATGTCTGGGAACGCCCATACAGGCTCTAGGAACGCCCACAATAGACGCTGGGTTAGCCTGGGGGCGGGGTCAGGGTGGGGTAAATTCCCCCGTTCTATCCATTCAGCAAAGTTAGAATTTAGCTGATAGCCCAGCCCAGGCAGACACGATCGGGGATTTAACCACCGCAGTAAACGCACATCTGAGCAGGCGTCTTGTGTTCTGCTCTAGAACCCCCAAACCTGTAGTTTAGAGCCGCAGCACCGTCCTTTGGTGAGTCAGCCCATTGAGCTATATGGGCGGTTTTACCCCACTCGCGCGCCAGCCGTTTAACATTTTGTGGGCGTTCCCAGACATGCGGACTGTCTCTATACAATTTCATCAATGAGCCCTACTTATATTGAGTGCTTACATGTTACACTCTGATGGTTCTTTGCTATGCTTAATTGACTTTAATTGACGTTAATACGTACAGGTGAAGTGAATTAGCTGTGAGTGAAATGCTGCCTCCTCCCGCAGGTCAGACGTGGGATGACATCATCAAGGTCATGACCTCTGCCACCGTCAGATTTGAGCTGCTGTCAACAGTCCACACCAGTCCTGTGAGTCCTTGCTACTGTGTGTGTGTGTGTGTGTGTGTGCGTCTGTGTGTGTGATTGTGTGTGAGACTGTGATTTTAAACAACTTTTGTAATTTGTGTTGTAAGTCCGGTGTAGAGGATTACTATCCTGTACCACAATTTGTTCTCTGAAAAATTCACCTGTGATATCATTTTGATACGTCATCATGTGTAGTGCTGATCTGATCTACAGTATCACTCTCCACATAGGCAACAAGCATACAGCGATTTGCTGATCGCTGCACGGTGTCATTGGCTGTTGTGCTCTCTCACAGGCATTCTCAGCTCAAATATGTAGCTGCAGTGAATACATTTTTGTTTTAATCTTCTTTTTTCCCCTTCTGGCTTTGTTGCTGAAACCAACTATATGTCACAATTAAATTGATACACTCATCTTGAACATCTCTGTGAATCATTGGCCCGTCATTTTGAAATAGTTTGTCCATGAAGAGTATCCTTACAAACGAGGGTCTTTTGTCTGTGCTCAGGTCACGCTGGACGTCCAGAGGGAAGGGGGCGTGTCCACCAAAGGGCCGAGGGGAGGAGTGTTCGTCATGTACAACTGTGCCCGGCTGCACACGCTGTTCGACAGCTACGAGAGAGGAGTGGAGAAGGGTGAGAGAGACTGAGCGCGGCAGGATTCTCTGAAAAGCAACGTCACAAGCGAACACTAACGTGTCAGAGCACAGTGCCTCAACAGCATCCCTGTAGCAAGAGGAGGAAGAATGGCCTGAACACAAATGAAGTAAAAACGAAGCAAAGAGTGTTTTTGAAGAGTTCAGTGGGAAAAAGAGGCAGAGAGAACGAGTGCTGAAGGTGATTTAGAAACTCAAACACGAGTGTGATGATGCACAGATCAAATATCAATATATCCATGTCACATTAAATTGTGATACCTGAGTCTAATCACCATAAACGGCTAAGAGATGATTAGTAGCCTCTAACTCGTGCTTGTGTTTCTCTAAATTAAGACTGAATTCCAAACCATACCGGCTCATATCCAAGGTTTGCCCTAATTACTGGAACAGCAAACAATGTTTCCATTGCGTGAGATAAGCTGATGGGATGGTAACACTTGTTCCAGGTATTAGTTGGTTCCCAAGTGTTGCTAGGTAAACAGAGTTATGGCTTGTGAAAAACGTAAGATTTTGATTGCTAAACTTGCACCAAAAATTCGCAAATGCGTTTATTTTATATTGTTGGCAAATGAGCATGGTATAAGCAGGATAAGCAACTCCTAGGTGTGCTTTATACCATTTTAATGCACTCTGCCTGCGCGGAGTGGTGGTTAGTTCGGGTGGTTATTTGCCTCCACATCGTGCATTAAATCATATAACGCACACCTAGTCGTTGATTATCCCTTACTTAATTAGAGGATTAGATTAATTGCACAATAATGTTTGACTTTATGGGAAAAAAGTATTGAATTCGTCTGTCCGGTTTCTATGACACATTTAAATAGAGATATATTGTGTGTGTAATATAGCTTTTCCTCCACAGGACTTTACCCAGAAATCCCGGAAGGCTCCCAGCTAGACTTCTCTGCTCTCAAAGAAGAGGTAGCACTCTATTCTATTCTATTCTGTTCTGTTCTGTTCTATTCTATTCTATTCTGTTCTGTTCTGTTCTATTCTATTCTATTCTATTCTATTCTATTCTATTCTGTTCTGTTCTGTTCTGTTCTGTTCTGTTCTGTTCTATTCTATTCTATTCTATTCTGTTCTGTTCTATTCTATTCTATTCTATTCTATTCTGTTCTGTTCTATTCTATTCTATTCTATTCTATTCTATTCTGTTCTGTTCTGTTCTATTCTATTCTATTCTATTCTATTCTATTCTATTCTGTTCTATTCTGTTCTGTTCTGTTCTGTTCTGTTCTGTCATTTCCTTCCCTTCCCTCTCCTTTTCATCCCTTCATTCCTTCTTGAAATCAACCTTTCCTTCCTGTCTGTGTGTTTGGGCTGACAGGGCGAGTGGCTCCTCCTGTTCAATTACCTCATTCCGTTCTCCGAGTTGCTGGACCAATCAGGACAAGCGCTGGACTGTGAAGGGGGAGGGGCCAGGGTCAACATTAAGACTGAACAGGTAGGAGGAATCAGACTAATGCTGTAGATGAATGTTTAAATCAAGCCTGAAATCAAAACTCGTATCATGACATATGACATGACATATAGGTATAGGAGATGTTGTGAATAATTCTGCATGACGAGCTTCCTCCAGCGGGATCAGTAGAGAATGACAAAATAAAGCAAAGTGTGTTGTTGAGATGTTATGGTAACGTGTGTGTGTTTATGTGTGTGTGTGTGTGTGTGTGTGTGTGTGTGTGTTTGTGTCTCTGTGCAGGTCTGTAAGTTTTTGGTGTCGCTCAGTAAAGACTTCAGCTCCTACTACAACAGAGTCCATGTGCTGGGGGTGAGGACTCATCTGTGTGTGTGTGTGTGTGTGTGTGTGTGTGCGTGCGTGTGCGTGCCCGTCTGTGTGTGTGTGTGTGTGTGTGTGTGTGCGTGCGTGCGTGCACGTGTGTGTGTGCACGTGTGCACGTGTGTGTGTGTGTGTGCGCGTGCGTGCGTGTGTGCGTGCGTGCACGTGTGTGTGTGTGTGTGTGCGTGTGTGTGTGCACACCATATGGGGTGTTAATAGCCCATTGACCCGTCTGGTGACTTCTTCTTCTTTTTTTCCTCTCCTTTTCTTTAATCACAGAGAGAATGTGATTACTGCCTATAAAAACACATCAGTTCACTATGAGTTCAACAATAGTTGATTGTTTATGTCTCTCTCTCTCTCTCTCTCTCTCACTTTCTCTCTCTCTCTCTCTCTCTCTCTCTCTCTCTCTCTCTCTCTCTCTCTCTCTCTCTCTCTCTCTCTCTCTCTCTCTCTCTCTCTCTCTCTCTCTCTCTCTCTCTAGGAGCCATTGCCTCATCTCTTCAACCAGATGTTTTGTCGTCTGTATCTGCTGAGAGCGTTGAGAGAGCTGTACCACAGCGCCCTGGACTCCCTTAACCTTCCCCCTATCAGGCAACTATAGCTATAGCCCCAGCTCAATCCACTCCTCATATGCTCACTATTTGGCAACTATAACACCACCTCCCATTTGCCTCAAGGTACTCTTAACCGCTCCCCTATTTGGCAACTGCAGCCTCCTCAGATACACAGTTCATCTTCCCACTATTAGAGAACTATACAGATACATTTGAACTTGCCCTATATTTGGAAAATATAACCAAGATACACCCTCACCTGCCCTCCTTTTTAGCAGGTACAACCCACAAGGTATCCTTCAGCCATAAATTAGTTAAATAACCACCTCAGATTCTGATTTTATCGACCCACTATGTGGCAATTATTCAAATTAGAAATGACGCCATCATTTCTAGCTTTGCGCTCCTCATGCACTCATTCCTAGCGCTTCATGCTTTTCGCGCTCAACTGAGCATGTGCGAAGTGCGCCGCAGGCCGACTTATAGTAGTGAGATGACTCGTACTAAAGTTGCACTAGGCAATCCTGCACTTTGGTGACCTCAAGTGGCAGCAAAAGATAACTCATGTTTTGGAAAAGTTTCAAGGACTTCATTACAACGTGACGTCAGTAAACTGTTGACGAACCGGTCAACAGTCATCGCTGTTTATCAAATAAAATAAAATTAATTTATTTATAAAGTTTAAAAAAAAAAAAAAAACAGCATGGCTGCGGGGTCTTAATAAGTCTTATTTATTTAATTCACAATTCTCAATAAAAGGCCTTAAAAGGTGGTAGAAATTCTTGAATTTAATTTTCATAGGTCTTACGTATTTTATGGCTCTGTCAGGATTAAATTATATGAAATATGTCAAATGTTTTGAGTGGAAGACTTTGAGAGCTACAGTAGATATGATGTCATGTGTTGGTGCGAGAATGAAATGTGCGTGCAGCGCCGTACACAAGCTCATGCAAGTTTAGCTTTAGCGTTGTTGTTGCTCACCTGCACGGATATTTAGTGAACATCTCGCGCGCTACACGCACTCCATTCATAGGCTCGACCGCTGCGCAGCCTCGCCCGCCCTGCAGCGCGCCCAGCTGGCCCTGCAGGAGCTGGCAACATACAGCTGTCCATGGCTAAAGACGAGGGTCTGAAGCCAAACTCCCACTTCTTTCAGTGTCTGACCCTGGGGCTTGATTTTGCTCTTATGACATCACTGATGACATCATCAGTGGGCCTCTTATGACATCACTGATGATGTCACCACTGCTTTTATGACATCACTGATGACATCACAACCTCTTAAACAGCCAGTAGCGACAGATTAGGAGGACACAGTTTGGGTTTAAATTCTGTGAGGTCTCAATTAGTGAAGATTATATATTTTTTGGATAAGATGTTACATAAACGTTGCCTAGTACAGCTTTAAGTGACTAACTAACCCTTTAGTTTAGGGTCGTGACCCCAGTTAGTCCCATGGCTACTGACCCTGACAACTTGAATCCCCTGAACTGCTGTCCTAATAGCCTGAGTAACAAGCCACAAAACCACAGCTTTTACTGTCATTATGGTGCCAATTAAATCTCCACAACTGATGGACCCAACTGACACCCCAGCTGTCCTGGACGTCCCATCTAGAGTATTAACCCTGTCCAGCTTTCTTAATTGCCTTATTGTTGTCACAGTAACCCCCCCCACACCCAGCCAAATATCACTAGTGCTTATGTCACTAGTGTCACTGCCTGAAGATGAAATCGTAGTTTTTATTAGCCTTGTTCAACTGGTGAAAGTCCCCTTCACATGTATTGTATGTTGCACACTGTGTACTCAATGCCATAGAAATATTTATTGTTGGTTAAAAAAAGGAAATTGTACAGATTATTATTATTGCCTGCCAGCGAGTGACCTGTATTCAGAAGTACATGGCAGGCAGAGGAACCGAGCAGTATTTAGGACATTGTGCCATATTGGTTGAAAATGCATGAAACAGCATGTGGATAATAAAGAGCTTTATGCCAAAATGTTATTTATCAATTTTGGGAGGAGAAAAATACAATCATTAACTGAATTTGACCAGTCTCTGAAATACAAAATACAGAGAATCCCAGTGTTTGAAAGTGTTGCCATTTTGCCAATCAAGGACTGCAGTTATCCTGTTATGCTGTCAAATGTACCATGACTCATTTTATTTTGTTCCATAAAACATTTTGGAAGTAGGTGTCTTATTATTTTGTGAAGAAAACTGTGGATATGTTACCAGACACCAAGAACAACACCATCCAAATCCCACTTTTTACTGCATGCAGTGTTGCGTAGGTCCTACGCTTTCAGTGTCTTCCCCATCTGCACAAGCAAAACATCCTTGTCCAGCTCTCTCTGTGCCTCTCTCTCTCTCTCTCTCTCTGTCCCTCTCTCTCTCTCTCTGTTTCTCTCTCTCTCTCTCTCTCTCTGTCCCTCTCTCTCTCTCTCTCTCTGTGCCTCTCTCTCTCTGGCTGGAGTCTCTCCTCAGCTCATCTGAAAGATGTAGATACTGACACTCTATAGATGAATCTCTTCACGCTGCACTACCTCCCACAGCCCTTAGGGCCCAGTAGATACACACACACACACACACTGCATGGTTATCCTGTATGCTGTTAACAGTGATCCTTTGCTATCGATCAAACCCCGCTAATGTGACCTTGCCATGTATCTTGTTCTTGTTTGTGTTTACATCTCTTCCTTTCCTTACTGGGATTCTCTTCTTCTTTGCTTGTTGAGAAAATCTTTTCTCCTCACTCACCCCCCCCCCCCCCCCACACACACACACACACACACACTCTCATCACCCCCCCATCGCCCCCCACAGCTCCCACACAAACCGTTTCTACGGATCTCATTTATAAAAGGAGAGACAGAAGAGATTAATGGCCAAATACAAGCTGGTGTTTTGCTGTATAAAAACCTGAATGCCAAGATTATTTATATTATCCAATATATGATTGTAGATTAGTCATTTTCATTTTTTCTTCTTAAATGATCATACAATGCAATCCAGGATAAAGTGAAAGAGCATTATATAGTATAATGAGGCCCTGATCTCCTTCGTAAATATGTTGTGTATTTATGTTATTTGTATGTTATTTTGTATTTATGTTGGACTGTATAATTTGTCTCGCTATGCATTTGAAACATACACACACACACACAGACCTAATGTATCTCCTCTGTCAATGCACACACACACACACACACACACACACACACACACACACACACACAGATGTATCTCCTCTGTCAATGCACACAGTGCAGCTGTTTGTTTGCTCCTTGTTTGTCTGATCTATCCTGCTGTACTCCCATAATGCATTGCACCATGTTATTCAATGAGAGTTTAGGCTGAAGCCATTGGTGCTGCTGAGCTGATACTGACTGTCAACACAAGGAAGTGGGAATGGATTCATGTAAGAATTTACCAGAAATGTAATAACGCCCGAGAATGTAATAAAAGTTTCACTTTTTCTTCTTCTTCTTCGCGATTAAGTTTCACAATTAAACTACTTCTCTCTCAGTAAAACAAGTGAAGACAACAACATTTGGGGATATTTGGAGGTATTTTCCCCCAGAGAACCAGTTCTCACACTGAAACACGCCTGTAAAATCATGGCCGACCCCTCCCATCCTGGCCACAAGCTCTTTCAAGCACTTCCCCTCGGCAAGAGGCTGAGGTCTGCAAAGACCAAAACCACCCGCCACAAGAGCAGCTTCTTTCCAACTGCCATCGGCCTCACCAATAAGGCCCGAAAGCCCCTCCCACTAGAGACTCACTGCCTCCCCCCTGCCCCAGCTGAATCCCCCCTCCCCTCCCTTCACACAGTAGACTGTGACTCTCGTAACTAGGGCCTGGTTGGCTTGGACCGTGATGATAAATTGCACTGACTTTTTATTTTATTTTTTTAGATTTCTTTAAATAATTATTTTAAATTCAAATGAAATGAAACTTCGTTTTAAACTTAATACTAGCTTTAAACTGTAGTTTTAACTTCTTCTAACTTAATATCAGTTTCACGTTTTAATGCCGATCTAACTCTGACTACAAATGTCGTGTAGATTTTGTGCAGACACAGGTTGCTTCGGAATATGAACTCATGTGGGTCTTACACACAAACTTAAGCACGTTGTGTATATATGATCTTTTGCACTAGTAATATTGAGTATTTTTTGTGTTGACTTGATCACTGTATCGCATGCAGGCACCAAGACAAATTCCTCATAACTTGCATATTGTGGCAATAAAGTGATTCTGATTCTGATTCTAAACACTGCAGAAAGGTCGGCAAAGTAGAAAGTACAAGCAGAGGCCTCTTTCAAGTGTAAGAAAACTTCCCACAGCCTTGATCCAAGATACCTTTTATCTTTTCAGTTAGATGGCACTTTCCAGTCTCATTAGAGCAGCTACTTGGGTCTGAATCTACATTATTGTTGATGCAGCAACAGTTTTGTCTCTAGATGTATTCTGAGTTCCTCTGCTCTAATTGTTTCCAGTATCTTGGAGAGGGTTTTTATACACATGGGGGGGAACTGAACTGATCACATTTTCAACAGCTCACTGGAGACCTGCCACGTGCCAACATGCTTCAAAACATCAACCGTAATCCCCCTCCTGAAGAAGACGAGGCCACCGCCCTGACCTCTGACCTCTGTGGTCATGAAGTCCTTCCAGCGCCTTGTCCTGTCCTACCTTCAATCCGCATCACAGACCCACTCTTGGACCCCCTGCAGTTTGGCTAATTCCTTACTCTCCCTCCCCCTTCCTCCCACACACACACACACACACCCTCTCTCTCACTCTCCCCTTTCCTCACACACACTCCCTCTCTCTCTCCCCCTTCCTCACACACACACACACAAACCCTCACTCCCCCCCCCCCTTCCTCTCACACACACACACACACACACCTCCCTCTCGTCCAAGCTGTTACCTGGCTTATGCAGTTGGAGACAGGTGGGTTTGTGTTCAAACAAAGGGAGTGTGTTCTAGGGAGATCCATCATCCACGTATGTGTGTGTGTATCTCTGTGTTTGTGTGTGTTTGCATGCGTGTGTTTGTGTCTCAGTGTGTTTGTGTGTGTTTGCACGCGCGTGTGTGTGTGTGTGTGTGTGTGTGCGAGAGAGAGAGAGAGTGAGTGAGTACAGATGCATGTAAGGTAATTGTCTCATTTGTGGAATGATCTGTTTGTGCTCTGATGGTCAGCTGTGTGCTCAGCTGAACAACACAGCTGTTTCTGTAGCGTTAAACTCCCTGTTTCTGCTCAGCTATATCACTTCTATTCACACAGTGTTCAACTCTATGAGGTCATTTATTTACACCTGGCGTTAACATGCGTTTTCTGCCATCAGATTGTGCTTGACCACATTAGCCTGATTTCATTTACACCTGGCGTTAACATGCGTTCCGGGTGATCAGATTGCAAATCTGATGGCAATTTGCTCACCCAAAGTGGGTGTCCTCTCAATCCGCATTACAGTTGCTGTATCCAGATTGAGAGGACACGTTGCATTTACACTTGTGTTCAATGTGCACACAATGCATCCCAGACCACCTCCGGAGGTGGTTTGGCCGATCAGATTGCAATCCAATGTGTCTTGGGGGCGTTTACACACCTGTACTTTCAAGTGGTCAAGCACAATCTGATTGCAATCTGATGGCAGAAAATGCATGCTAATGCCAAGTGTAAATGGCCTCCCTGTTTCTGCATCGCTATATCAGTTCTATTCACAGTGGATTCTTCATTTAGAATATTTGATTATCACGCATGGCTGCATGGAAAATTCTCACAATGCAAATTGCTTTCTTTCTTTCCAATGATGTGTGTGAGTTGTGTGTGTGGGGGAGGGGGGGGGAGTCTTGTGCAGTCAATGTCTCACTAAGATAACTATACTGGCTGTGTGTGTGTGTGTGTGTGTGTGTGTGTGTGTGTGTGTGTGTGTGTGTGTGTGTGTGTGTGTGTGTGTGTGTGTGTGTGGGGGAGGGGGGGGGAGTCTTGTGCAGTCAATGTCTCACTAAGATAACTATACTGGCTGTGTGTGTGTGTGTGTGTGTGTGTGTGTGTGTGTGTGTGTGTGTGTGTGTGTGTGTGTGTGTGTGTGTGTGTGTGTGTGTGTGTGTGTGTGTGTGTGTGTGTGTGAGTGAGAGTGTGTGTGTGTGTGTGTGTGTGTGTGTGTCTGTGTGTGTGTGTGTGTGTGTGTGTGTGTGTGTGTGTGTGTGTGTGTGTGTGTGTGTGTGTGTGTGTGTGTGTGTGTGTGTATGTGGTCTCACAGCTCAGGAGAGGAAGCACAGCTCAATCTGACAGAGGGGGGCATTCAGTGATGATGTCATCTCAGTGCAGCGCAGCAGTTGGCCACACGGGGGCGATCTTCTGACAGGTTTCCAACCTGCCGACACCAGAGCAGAGCCAAACCCAGCCCAGCCTCACACACTGCAAAAAACACGACTGCACTTAAAGGTGATGTACTGTAGTGTTGAATTTAGTCGTCAAATCTTGCTCCTCTGAAAATCTGTCGGTTGCATCAAATACTGTACTTGCCTACTTTCAATCTCTTACAGGCTAAGAGCTTAAGATATTAAACTAGCCTACTTTCTTTCAGTAAGTGTCATACAGGCTAAGAGCTTAAGATATTAAACTAGCCTACTTTCTTTCAGTAAGTGTCATACAGGCTAAGAGCATAAGATATTAAACTAGCCTACTTTCTTTCAGTAAGTGTCATACAGGCTAAGAGCATAAGATATTAAACTAGCCTACTTTCTTTCAGTAAGTGTCATACAGGCTAAGAGCATAAGATATTAAACTAGCCTACTTTCTTTCAGTAAGTGTCATACAGGCTAAGAGCATAAGATATTAAACTAGCCTACTTTCTTTCAGTAAGTGTCATACAGGCTAAGAGCATAAGATATTAAACTAGCCTACTTTCTTTCAGTAAGTGTCATACAGGCTAAGAGCTTAAGATATTAAACTAGCCTACTTTCTTTCAGTAAGTGTCATACAGGCTAAGAGCATAAGATATTAAACTAGCCTACTTTCTTTCAGTAAGTGTCATACAGGCTAAGAGCATAAGATATTAAACTAGCCTACTTTCTTTCAGTAAGTGTCATACAGGCTAAGAGCATAAGATATTAAACTAGCCTACTTTCTTTCAGTAAGTGTCATACAGGCTAAGAGCATAAGATATTAAACTAGCCTACTTTCTTTCAATAAGTGTCATACAGGCTAAGAGCATAAGATATTAAACTAGCCTACTTTCTTTCAGTAAGTGTCATACAGGCTAAGAGCATAAGATATTAAACTAGCCTACTTTCTTTCAGTAAGTGTCATACAGGCTAAGAGCATAAGATATTAAACTAGCCTACTTACTTTCAGTAAGTGTCATACAGGCTAAGAGCATAAGATATTAAACTAGCCTACTTTCTTTCAGTAAGTGTCATACAGGCTAAGAGCATAATTAAGATATTGAACTATATGCCAGATCATTCCATTGCTTGTAATAGCCTAATGAACAATCAAGTTTTCTTGAATCTTGAATCACTTCACTGATTTTAAGGCGATATCACAAAATTCTTGAAACAGTCTAAATAGTCCACTTGAAAGTACAGGTGTAAATGCCCCCAAGACACATTGAGGACGGATTGCGATCTGATTGGCCAAACCACCTCCGGAGGTGGTCAGGGACGCATTGTGGCCACATTGAACACAAGTGTAAACGCAATGCGTCCTCTCAAACCACATACAGCAACAGTCACCGCTGTTTCTCTGCCGCTCTACTCTATAGAGCTTGCCTGAACAGATTGCAATCAGATCTCAATGTGGACACTGGAGACACATATTAATACCAGGTGTAAATGCAATGCAATGCATCAGGTTAATGTGGTCAAGCACTATCTGAGTGATTGCAATCTGATCACAGAAAACGCATGTTAATGTAAATGCCAGGTGTAAATGGCCTCTCTGAGTGCCCTTCTGTAGTTATCTATTTTGTGTCCATCTTTAGTGCTATTTTTAGTTGGAACATTTTTTGCAGTGCAGACAGGGCAGATCCTTTTCATCTCCCTCAGCACCAATCAGACACTCCCCTCTGCAGGACCCCCGCTCGCCTGTCAATCACTCCCCTCCAGCAGTCAGTTGGACAGACAATAGAGGGAGGAGAGAGAGAGAGAGAAGAGGGGGGGGGTGGATGTGAAAGAGGTTGAGAAACAGGGAGGGGATGTTAGAGAGAACGAGAGCACATAATGGCTAAGAGCGAATCTACTGTCTTGAAAGGAGATGAATGAATGGGGTCAGGGACGCCCCTGAGAATAAAGAGAGAGAGAGAGAGAGAGAGAAAGCTTGGTGGAGAGAGAGAGAGGAAGCTGGGTAGAGGGGGGAGAGAGAGAGGAAGCTGGGTAGAGGGGGGGGGGGGGAGAGAGGAAGCTGGGTAGAGGAGGGGGGAAGAGGAAGCTTGGTAGAGTTAAAGAGAGAGAGGAAGCTTGGTAGAGTTAGAGAGAGAGAGGAAGCTTGGTAGAGTTAGAGAGAGAGAGGAAGCTTGGTAGAGTTAGAGAGAGAGAGGAAGCTTGGTAGAGTTAGAGAGAGAGAGGAAGCTTGGTAGAGTTAGAGAGAGAGAGGAAGCTTGGTAGAGTTAAAGAGAGAGAGGAAGCTTGGTAGAGTTAGAGAGAGAGAGGAAGCTTGGTAGAGTTAAAGAGAGAGAGGAAGCTTGGTAGAGTTAGAGAGAGAGAGGAAGCTTGGTAGAGTTAGAGAGAGAGAGGAAGCTTGGTAGAGTTAGAGAGAGAGAGGAAGCTTGGTAGAGTTAAAGAGAGAGAGGAAGCTTGGTAGAGTTAGAGAGAGAGAGGAAGCTTGGTAGAGTTAAAGAGAGAGAGGAAGCTTGGTAGAGTTAGAGAGAGAGAGGAAGCTTGGTAGAGTTAGAGAGAGAGAGGAAGCTTGGTAGAGTTAAAGAGAGAGAGGAAGCTTGGTAGAGTTAAAGAGAGAGAGGAAGCTTGGTAGAGTTAGAGAGAGAGAGGAAGCTTGGTAGAGTTAGAGAGAGAGAGGAAGCTTGGTAGAGTTAGAGAGAGAGAGGAAGCTTGGTAGAGTTAGAGAGAGAGAGGAAGCTTGGTAGAGTTAGAGAGAGAGAGGAAGCTTGGTATAGGGAGAGAGAGGTAGATGGAGAGAGAGAGAGGAAGCTTGGTATAGGGAGAGAGAGGTAGATGGAGAGAGAGAGAGAGGAAGCTGGTAGAGGGGGGGGAGAGAGAGGAAGCTTGGTGTGAGAGCCATTAAGCCATTCTGTTTTTTGTTTTGTTTGTTTGGATGACACCTAGTGGCAGACCTAGGGCAGGTCAGGCTAATCAAGCCTAAATAGGTGACAGGTGCAGGGCTGGCTAGTGTGGAATGCCAGTAGGATATTGTTTTTCAACCGCATAGAACTATTTTGCTTTAGAACTACTCACACACAGTTAAAGGCCTTTATGTTTGTTTTTGATTTAAATATGGAAAAGGTCTATTTATGTTTCATTTGATTAGCCTCCATTTAGCCTACAATTACATAAGAGAGAGAGAGAGAGATAGCAGAGCAAATGTTTGTTACTTTATTCATCACAAGCCCACATCTCCTCATCTCCATCCTCTACGCTGAAACGACGAAGCTGACTGTGAGTAAACTGATACGCGTTGGAACTCGCCCCTATTCTGGCATTAAAGTGGCTCAGGAAAAAGACTTTTACAAACAGCCACTATATTAGTTGAAAAACATCCTGATACAGGACGAGTATCACTGGATTGGATTGTGGATTGGATACGGATTGCTGTTGTTGGATTGGAAGTGTGCAAGTGTGCTTCATTGGCAAAACTGTCATTGTTGGATTGCATCTGGCATTGTTTTGGAAGTTGTGATAAACTGTGGATTAAGGAAGGATTGATTGCTGTGGATATCGCAACTAAATGCCGGCCGGATGCATTGAAACTGATTTGCTATGATGACCACACACATGACTGAAGCCAACAGCACTGTGAGTTGAGCTGTTGAATCTGGAGTGCTTTTATTATGAATGGAGCATTTCCCACAGTCATGCTTGGGACTGTGTTTGTTTGATGCTGTGTTTTTGGATGATTGAAACTCAGTTATTTTTTTCCTCTTTCCTGTTTTTGCCTTTTTGAGAAGTTGTGAAAATGTCAGGAAAGGGAAGTTTGGTGGACGGTGGAGGGACCACCGATGAAGATATTTTTCATAAATGGATTGGCTCTCGTAGAGGGAAGCTAAGCGTTTTTAACCAGACGAATGAATGACATTAAGGCTCTGGTTGATAATGCTGGTGAAGCATTGCCCGTGCAACAATTGAAAAATAATTTGTTGGCATTTGAAGAATTAATGAAAGACTTTGCTAAGCTATCCATTTAGCCTACAATTACATAAGAGAGAGAGAGAGATAGCAGAGCAAATGTTTGTTACTTTATTCATCACAAGCCCACATCTCCTCATCTCCATCCTCTACGCTGAAACTACGAAGCTGACTGTGAGTAAACTGATACGCGTTGGAACTCGCCCCTATTCTGCCATTAAAGTGGCTCAGGAAAAAGACTTTTACAAACAGCCACTATACTTGGTAGAGGGAGAGAGAGAGGAAGCTTGGTAGAGGGGGCGAGAGAGAGGACGCTTGGTAGAGGGAGAGAGAGAGAGAGAGGAAGCTTGGTAGAGAGAGAGAGAGAGGAAGCTTGGTAGAGGGGGCGAGAGAGGAAGCTTGGTAGAGAGAGAGAGAGAGAGGAAGCTTGGTAGAGGGGGCGAGAGAGGAAGCTTGGTAGAGAGAGAGAGAGAGGAAGCTTGGTAGAGGGAGAGAGAGAGGAAGCTTGGTAGAGGGGGCGAGAGAGAGGAAGCTTGGTAGAGGGAGAGAGAGAGAGAGAGAGAGAGAGGAAGCTTGGTATAGGGAGAGAGAGAGAGAGAGAGAGGAAGCTTGGAAGAGGGAGAGAGAGAGAGGAAGCTTGGTATAGGGAGAGGGAGAGAGAGAGAGAGGAAGCTTGGTAGAGGGAGAGAGAGAGAGAGGAAGCTTGGTATAGGGAGAGGGAGAGAGAGAGAGAGGAAGCTTGGTAGGGAGAGAGGAAGCTTGGTATAGGGAGAGGGAGAGAGAGAGAGAGGAAGCTTGGTAGAGGGAGAGAGAGAGGAAGCTTGGAGAGAGGAAGCTTGGTAGAGAGACGTCAACAGTGGACCACACCCCAACGAGAGAGACGTCAACAGTGGGGTAAGGGTATCAGTTAAGTGGGCCCCTCTCTCCCACAGCGGAGATGGCCAGATTTAATCTGATAAACTCTCTCTGCAACAGCTGTCACCCAGACCGGCCTGTCTATGACCCAATCTCTCTCTCTCTCTCTCTCTCTCTCTCTCTCTCTCTCTCTCTCTCTGTCTTTCTCTCTCTCTCTCTCTCTCTCTCCCTCTCTCTCTCTGTCTTTCTCTCTCTCTCTCTCTCTGTCTTTCTCTCTCTCTCTCTCTCTCTCTCTCTCTCTCTCTCCCTCTCTCTCTCTCTCGCTCTCAATTCAAAGGTGCTTTAATGGTATCAAATACAAAAAGTACTTGATGCCAAAGCAAAACCATCAACTAAAAGATTATAGATTATAACCAGACTCAACAGCAGCATATGGTTCAATAATATCAATATACAAATGTATCTACAGTGGACGCAAATATGACATCACCCCCCCCCCCCCTCATATTATCTTGAATTCAAAATGATTTCTTCTTCAGGTGCTACAGTGCAGTAAGAAGTGCTCTCCATCACCTCTCCCTCTCTCTGTCTCTGCCCTTCCTGTCTGCTTTGTTTTTCTCTCTGTGTGTGTCTGCCTCTCTCTCTACCTACCTGTCAATCACCTCTCTGTCTGTCTGTCTGTCTGTCTGTCTGTCTGTCTGTCAGTCAGTCAGTCTGTCTGTCTGTCTGTCTGTCAGTCAGTCAGTCAGTCAGTCTGTCAGTCAGTCAGTCAGTCTGTCTGTCTGTCTTCCTAGCTAATGCCTTTCTCTGCCTCTCTATCTCTTCTCTGTATCTGGGCCTCTTTCAGTATGTCAGTAAGTGCATGTGTGCGTGTGCGTGCGTGTGTGTGTGTGTGTGTGTGTGTGTGTGTGTGCGTGCGTGTGTGTGTGCGCGTGTGTGTGTGTGCGCATGTGTGTGTGTGCGTGTGCATGTGTGTGTGTGTGTGTGTTAGTTCAGAAGGCA
>NC_139627.1:2829365-2836865 GCF_964638095.1 Poromitra crassiceps | reverse complement strand
GTCTCCACTCAAAGTCTCAGTATTGATGACCTCAGTCTTGACTTACAGTCTCGACTACAACAGTCCTGGTACAGTAGGGGTTCAATGTCTTTCTCAAGGACACTTCAGCAGGGCGGACGCTTGCTGTCATGGAGGAGTTGAACCCAGGTCTACCAGGTAAAGACCAGCTTCTCTACTCACTCCCCGACCTGCTGCCCTGACCCCCCTCCCCCTGCACACATCATCACACTGGTAAGACAGAGCCCCTCTGCACACTGGTAAGACAGAGCCCCTCTGCACACTGGTCGGACCCCAGGAAGAATAGCCGTAGCGTCCTGCTGCGGCTAATGGGGATGCTAATAAACTAAACTGGTAAGAGAGAGCTCTGTTTCAGCGTTTCAATCAACACGACTGAGTTAAATGGGAGGAGAACTGAGTTGAATTGATGGAGCAGCCGATGAGAGACACGTGGCTTCCCCAGACAAAGCCTCCGTCACACTGGGACAAAGCCTCCGTCACACTGGGACAAAGCCTCCGTCACACTGGGACAAAGCCTCCGTCACACTGGGACAAAGCCTCCGTCACACTGGGAGGTGGCTGCAGACAGGTAGATTGCCTCTTACTTTCACCAATCACCAGCCATGTGATAAAAGGCGGAGAGAAGAGAGAGCGGGATAAAAGAGACCACTTCCCATTTGCGTTTTCAGGAGAGCTCATTTTCTGCGTCCGAGCCCCAATCATCTCCCTGAAAGGATTTCTTACAATAACGCAGTCATTTGTGGAGGCTGGCCTCCTCCAGGTGAAAGCACTTATGATAAGTGTGCCGTAATGGGGCCAACATGTAAATGTGGAAATGTAAATGTGGTGTAGTGCCTCGCGGTCTGGAGATACCTAGAAGGAATACATGATGACACGTTCTCTCACGTTCTCCGTTCTGCTGAGTGTGCTCCTCTCTCTGCTCTAATGCGTCTCCACGTCTCAAGGCTCTCCAGTGTTCAGTCATTATGTTCAAAAGAGAAGTCTATTTCCTGCTGTAGCACATCCCTATAGGGCCGCTCTACCATCTTCACTGATTCAGTCATTATGTTCAAAAGAGAAGTCTATTTCCTGCTGTAGCACATCCCTATAGGGCCGCTCTACCATAGAAGAAGAAGACATCCAACGACGTTCAGTCCATTCACACTGGAATCAGCTTTAGCAAGACCGAGTCTGGGGCCAAAAGCTTGGCATCTAAGATCTGAACTCCAATTAAAATACTATTCTGCTCTGAAAACGGGCGTCATAGTAAATAAATGCAATGTGAGTTATCTACCGATGTAGCTAACACTTGACACAAAAATAAAACAAACTAAAACCGAATAACACAATAGAATGATAACACTACAGCACCAGATCCACTGGATCTGGCGGATCTCAGACCGGTAGACGTATGGTGCTTTCACACTGGGGAACCGGCCGGGAGTAGAAACTGAACACACTTGTCCCCAAATTGACCCCATGGTGCCGTTCATTTCATGAGTGTGAACGTCGTTGTGTTCCGTGCCCGGGCGCAGGAACGGGGAACCGTGACAGGGTCCACTTGAAAAGATGGTTTGGGGAACGCTTTGGCGTGCCCGGGGACGGAACACTTGCGAATGTGAACGCCAGTAGTCATAGTTCCATCTCTGTTTTGGTCCTAATTTCTAGCGTATGTTTTAATCTGGGCTTATACCTGATTATAATAACAGCACTAATTAGGCCAGAATACTGTATTTAAATTAGCCTACTATAACTTGTTCCTTCAGTGGTGATCTCATAATAAAATTGGCGCACCAAAGAATGAATTAGATTCTGTTAATTCACATTGGATTTGGCTGACCAGTGACCATTAATACAAATCAAGAGAATTATTACAAAATGAGGTATCCACCTTTTTTCTATAAAGAAAAAAGGACACATCCTCCATTCAAACTAATGATGGAACTTTTTGAAGGTCAGTGGGAAACTGAAGTCCTTGCTTGATCAAATCAACACTTTTGCAGACTAGAGCGCCTATATATTTTAAAGGCAGTTTCAAAAGACTATTGTGATTTTGAATAGAACTCTTCAAATGTAGGTCTGAAGTATGTCACCCTAACCCCTAAGGCTAACATTACTGTAATCCTATTACATGTAATCATCAGTTGGATTCAATATTGGTGCAATTTGGTGTGATTTCCCTGTGAGCTGGCTGCAGTCGCACCCGCCTGCCTGCTGCCAAACCAGAGCCAGAGATATGCTGCTCCCAATCCAGTTTGACTCAGATCCAGACTGAAACAAATCCAGCCTGAACAGGATCCAGTGACGAGTATTGCAGATTTGATTTAGAGCTATAGATGATCTGTTTGGTTGTTTTATCTGTGTAGTTAATTCAATTAAAATTTTTGCCTTCACTGTTTCTGATGTGAAGTGATGTTGAATAGAGTCCAGATTGAATAACGGCAGAAATCCATCCAAAATCTGATGAGAAAGAGACACAGAGGGAGAGAGAGAGATTAAGCGCGCGCACACACACACGCACGCCCGCACACACACACACACACACACACACACACACACACACACACACACACACACACACACAGATAGCAATGTCTCTCTGTCGTTTTAGTAACAGAGGCTGACCACATGTGATGTTTGGAGAGGGGTTGCCAATGGTTACGAGGGAAGCCCCACCATGTTGGAAGAGTGACAGCAAACAACAGCCTCTTCTTGCCTGAGAAAACATAGCATCACCTCATGTCTGTGTGGTAGACGGGGAAAAGATCATTGTATACAGTACTAAACATAATGAAAGTATGGATTTTGTCAGGGAAAACAAGACGATAATGTTACCAGCTTTGATTTTTTTTAAAGACCCTGTATACATATCGAATATTATATAGGATACATATAGGATATTATATAGGATACATATAGGATATTATATAGGATACATAGGATATTATATAGGATACATATAGGATACATTAGTGTCCTCTAGAGCAGTGATTCCCAACCAGGGGTACATGTACCCCTAGGGGTACTTAGAATGATTGGGGAATACAATTTACCTCCAAAATGATAAATAAATATATATATATTCCAAGTCATTTCATAAGCCCATTGTTAAAATGTGATGTGTGTGCCGCAACTAGTTCTGCTGGCAAGTGTCAACTGCTACACTGTTCTGCTACTGATAATGGCAAAAAAACAACAACTAAAAAGCCCAAACACCGGCAGTTCAGTGAAACATATATTTTGTATAGATTTACTTGTATGTAATCATCAACACGCATGAGTGAGGGGTACTATTGTCATGGAAAAACAGCTCAAGGGGTACACAAGACAAAAAAGGTTGGGAACCACTGCTCTAGAGAGAGAGTGGCGTCAGCGGAGGACCAAAATGTGTGACTGATTAGTCAATGAACAGCCAGGAAGGGGTCTCGCACTACTTTTGAATGCAAAAATAAAGCTGATAATGTACAATTTGATTAAAAAAACTTTCAAAGTACAACACAAACTGTCCATTTTACTGAAACTTGACAGTGCTGCTTAATCCAGGACCTTACTTCCTGGAACTCTTGAGAGTAAAAAAAACTGGTCCATTGGAGTGAATGGAGATGTCGCAACTCTTCTTACACGGCTCTGGGATACATACATGTATATGATATTATATAGGATACATAGATATTATATAGGATACATAGATATTTTATAGGATACATAGGCCTATAGGATATTATATAGGATATTATATAGGGTATTTTCAGCCAAGCAATCTGATTGGTATAGCTCATGTTTCTTATTCTTGTCTCTTATATATATTTTTTATATTGTGTTTATTTTTATGTACCGTACATCTCCTCCTTTGCAGAACATTTTTCAGACAGTGCACAGCATGCATTGTTAATAAACACCATAATACCCTGGAGGATGTTCTTTATACTCACACTGAATATGAATATGAGTCACATGACTCACGAGTGTCTAATGAGTCGTTCAGCAGAAACATCTCAGAAATCTGCCAGCAATCTGTGAGTGTAACATTTACAAATGAGTTCATGCTTTTACTATTGTCTACTATTGGGATTTAGGAAAAATAATTCAAATATCAACGACCCTAAATTAATACAATAATTGAGCTGTGTTTATGCAGAGATAAAGAAAATGTGATTTTGTTTTATGTTCCATTTTATTAACATCTCTGAGGCTTCTCTCAATGGGGTTTCTGTGGGAGTTTTGTCGAAGGTTGAGGGGGGTCATTTATAAATTCCTTCTATTTATATAATTGCACGAGTCAAGGTGTTGTTCAAATGTGATTTTGTTTGAGTTGTTAAATATGAGTTCAAGGCGTTTTCAAAAATCCATCTGTGCTTACAGGCAGTTTTGGATTAAATCCAGTCAACACATTGCACAACTCAACAAGCTTAATTGCCTCCTACATGGCCTCCTTAAAGGCCAACAACAGATGAATCAGATGAGTGGGTGCTGCCTGTCGGCCAATCAGAGTCCAGTGTTGTGAGGACTACAAATTCCTTCAGGAAATAAATACCACTTTAGCTGAACTACATGTATTCACAAAACATCCCGAAAACAGTCATTCTCCTCCTGAGCCGCAGTATACTGTAGAGATGCAAACAAAATCACAATAACTGAGTTATATAGGATCTTTAATGCCACATGGTCTCATCAGAAAGGCTGGAAAAATCTCATTTTTAATTTTTATTTTATTAGGCTATATTTTGTTTTAATTTAACCTTTATTTATCCAGGAAAACCCTTGTTGAGATTCAAAAATCATTTTTTTTCCTCAAAAGTGTTTCATGATTACAGATGAGACAATTCACAAATGAGTGAATGTAAGAATCACGTCCAAAAGCAACAATAACAGTATAGCTAAGAAAAAACATCTGTGTTAAATAAAGATCAAAGATCTTTAGTCTCCTATCCAAAGCTCTCCACATCATAAAGTAAAGACCCCCCCCCCCACCCCACACACACACACACACACACACACACACACACACACACACACACACACACATACACACACACACACACACACACACACACACACACACACACACACACACACTCAAACAGCCCCTGTCTACTCAACTGGAAATATGGCATCCCAGCAAAAGTGGGTCTGGATTATGATTGTGGTTGTTGTATTGCCCTTAAGCTCTGAATCTGCATAAAGCACTACAGCAGAATGCCTCTCATATCTCATATGGACGGTCATATTGATCTCATATCTCATATGGACAGTCATATTGATCTCATATCTCATATGGACAGTCATATTGATCTCATATCTCATATAGACGGTCATATTGATCTCATATCTCATATAGACGGTCATATTGATCTCATATCTCATATAGACGGTCATATTGATCTCATATCTCATATAGACGGTCATATTGATCTCATATCTCATATGGACGGTCATATTGATCTCATATCTCATATGGACGGTCATATTGATCTCATATCTCATATGGACGGTCATATTGATCTCATATCTCATATGGACGGTCATATTGATCTCATATCTCATATGGACGGTCATATTGATCTCATATCTCATATGGACGGTCATATTGATCTCATATCTCATATGGACGGTCATATTGATACGCTCATAGTTATTCAAGCCATTCTCTGGAGATGAACAGGAAGGCTACCATGGCATCATGGAGGTAACGGTATTTACACAAAGCAACAGGAGTCCCTTTAAGATCATGGTGGGTCAAACATTCCTGGGTACGTAAAGGTGAACGATGGGCACAAACTCCTCTACAAACCTTTTGAACAGAGCCAGCGATGATCATGAGTACCTGAAGTTCCTGAACTTGACTTTATTCTAAAGCTTGACTCCTCCTGGGAGGGCTTTTGCTGATCGTGCTGCATACTGTTTTTCAGCAGTGCTCCACTTCAGATCCATGATGCAGGTACACACAGCTGCTCACACTGCAACAACCTTCCAGAAAGTAGCAGCTTACTCGGCCAGATGGGGGCGGAGTCAGGTTAGAGCTCTTTGCCATTTTTAGAAATTGATTAAAGTTAAATTTTTACTTTTTGGAGACTTACCTGTTTTTGCGTTTTTTTTTTTTTTTTCTTTTTTTAATCAATTTTTTTTCTTTCTTTTCGGATTTGCCCCCAATTGTAATTGGCCAATTCCCCCTGCCACGCTGTCCCGGTGCCTGTATGGACACCTGATCAAGCCGGAGGTAACAAGGGGGCTCGAACCTGCGACCCTCGTGTTGGTAGACGGGGAATCTAGCGCTGCACTACTCGGACGCCCTTCCTTGCTCTGTTATCTTTTCCATTTCTATTTAGACACATTAGTGGCACCAACATGGTTGAACATTTTAACTTCAATACTCAATCATCCTGTGTGGTCAGTAAACTGCTCAGGGGTACCAAAGGAAACCACATAGTGACCATATCTGACACACCATTTAATTTGGACAGAGAGTGAATCTACAGCATGTGATTTTTTTGCTTGCTCACTGAGCTGTTTTACTGGAGTAATTTGATGTTAAGTGCTTTGCTCAAAGGCAACATGGCTGTGGTTAGCCTATGTATGTTGTGTGTGTGTGTGTGTGTGTGTGTGTGTGTGTGTGTGTGTGTGTGTGTGTGTGTGTGTGTGTGTGTGTGTGTGTGTGTGTGTGTGTGTGTGTGTGGTGAGGCAGCATCAGTAGTTATTTAAAAGGTTTCTCAATAGCTCTGGAAATGTAAAGCAGGCAGAGAACGAATAACAAGCCCAGATATTTATACCTGCGCTGCATAATGTTAGCTTCATAAATGTCATCTCTCCTTTCTCTCTGTCACTCTATCTCTTGACCCCCCCCACCCATATCTAGCCTACAACCTTTAACACCCCCATTCTCTCTCTCTTTCTCTCTCTCTTTCTCTGACTCATTCTCTCCCTCTCTCTTTATTCTGTGATTTGGGTCACTGGCTGACTAAAAGACTACACACAGCTGGCCTATAAACCATCCTACACTCCTCTCCCCTCCCCTCACGCACACGCACACACACACACACACACACACGCACACACACACACACACACACACACACACGCGCCCAGTAGGACTCACAATCTGGCCCTGGCACTAACCAACAGCATCTTAGACATCACTGAATCTGTGAATCTCTCTGTTTATTGCTTTCTTTTACGTATCTATCTATCTTTCTATCCATCTATATCTATCTATCTATTTATCTCTCTATCTTTCTATCTATCTTTCTATCTATCTATCCTTCTCCTTAGTTTTTCCAATGGCGCTAGGCCAGCAGGCCCCGCCAAGGTCAGAAGATGGCAAAGTCCTGACACTTCACTCATGGACGTAAATGGTAAATGGTAAATGGCCTGCATTTATATAGCGCTTTTATCCAAAGCGCTTTACAATCAGTAGATAGTCTACATTCACCCATTCATACACCGATGGCGGCAGGCTGCCACATCGGGAGCAAGGAGGGTTAAGTGTCTTGCCCAGGGACACAGCGA
>NC_139627.1:2814365-2824365 GCF_964638095.1 Poromitra crassiceps | reverse complement strand
GTTCCTGACCCACGTTACCCCGCACACACAGGAAGAAGGTTTGATCAATTGAATTAGTCTGAGGTCAGAAAGTTAATTTTTCACGGTGCTGTTGATATCATGGGCAACCTACAACTAAACTAACTTTCTGCTTTTCAAATAACTATTTACATGTTCTTTTCTGAAGTTGTATGGTGTTGTAGAATTAAAGGAACAAAAGTTAACTATTGACTAGTTAACACAAAGACACAACATTAAGCAACAAGGTGCTGTCCATGGTTCTGAAAAGCCAAGCCAAGCTAGCACAAATCCACCCTAAAAACTTTAACACTGTAAATTGTGATGGGCAATTGTGATGTCATCAGTGATGTCAATTGAGAGCAATTGTGATGTCATTAGTGATGTTGCTCGAGCAATTGTGATGAAAGTCACCAACGACCTTCTCATGGCATCTGATAATAATTCCTCCTCACTCCTCATCCTGCTAGACCTAAGTGCCGCCTTCGACACTATTGACCACAACATCTTGCTAGACCGCCTACGCCACTATGTGGGCATCCGTGGAACGGCACTCGCCTGGATCAAATTCAAATCCTATCTGTCTGACAGAACGCACTGTGTTTCATACAAAAACGTCATATCATCATTCTCCCCCGTACTGTTTGGTGTACAGTACCACAGGGATCCGTCCTGGGTCCACTATTCTTTGGTGTCTACCTACTGCCCCTAGGTGACATCTTCCGCCGTTTCCATATCAATTTTCACTGTTATGCCGACGACACACAAATCTACATTCCCATCACACCCAACGATCGCTCCAAACTCACAAACCTCAACTCCTGCTTAGCTGCTGTTACTGACTGGATGTCTCATAATTTCCTACACCTCAATGCCAATAAAACCGAGCTCCTCATTATCGGCCCAAAAACCCAACTCCCACTCCTCGCTGACCTTAGCCTGACCATCGACAGCTGCACCATCACCCCGACCTCAACCCTGAAAAACCTTGGCGTGACCTTTGACCCAGCACTTTCTTTTAACGCCCACATTAGAACAATAACCAAAACGGCATTTTTTCACTTACGCAACATCGCTAAGATCCGCCCCCTTTTAACTTCACCAGACGCAGAAATTCTAATTCATGCCTTTGTCACATCACGACTCGATTACTGTAATGTACTGTTTTCTGGCCTGCCAACTCAGGCCATTAAAAATCTACAGCTCGTACAAAACGCGGCGGCCAGACTACTTACAAAAACTCGGAAGTTTGATCATGTAACTCCGGTTTTAATTGCCCTCCACTGGCTTCCAATCCAGGCCAGAGCAGATTTTAAAGTGCTTTTATTAGCATATAAATCTTTGCATGGGCTCGCACCGCTTTATTTATCGGAACTACTCATCCCCTATACTCCCACCCGCACCCTCCGCTCACAGGTAGGTAACTACCTCACCGTCCCGAGAATTAATAAAAAAACAGTAGGTAGTAGAGCATTTTCCTACCGTGCTCCCCATCTCTGGAACCAACTTCCCCAATCAGTTAGGGATGCGGGCTCCATTGATGTTTTTAAGACCAGATTAAAAACCCATTTATTCTCCGAAACATATGGCACTTCTTGACATTATGCACTGTGCCTTCTGCAATTATTTTTATTTATTTTTTGTATTATGACTTTTATTCGTTTTCTACTTCTTGCACCATGAATGCACTATGTCCTAGCCCATATAATGTATATAGTATTGTTTGTATTTGTATTTTCTGCTGTGTGATGCCTTGATTGTAAAGTGTTTCGAGACCATGTCTCATGGTGATTTTACACTTTAAATAAAGTTGAATTGAATTGAATTAGTGATGTCGCTCGAGCAATTGTGATGTCATTAGTGATGTCGCTCGAGCAAATTGTGATGTCATCAGTGTGTGTCAGTCCAGAGTCTCCACCCTGGGAATCGAGCACGCGTAGCGCGCGAGATTCCTAGTGGTGAAAATTCGACATTTTCATTATTTTTTTTATATTTCCATAAATTAGAAACTCTCCCCTATAATGTAACCTTTTGAAGGACTGAGATCAACTCTCAGATCAAATGTTATGAGTATTTTAACCTGTTATGTGTCTAAAAGTGAAGATGAAAGTCATCAAATGAGTAAAGATTTCAAAATACCTGCAAAACAAATTTGTGACCTTCTTCGGATCATTACCAATATTCCTGTATGTGAATTTGATAGGGTGGAAGTAGATCATTACATGGCCTAATGTAATGACATGGACCTGGATGAGATGGTTTGTGTCGGTGACACCTTGGTTGCTGTCAGTGATTCTCTCAGCTCTTCTATATGACAAGTTCTATATCCGTGTTTGTCACTCAAGCTTTGGTTTCACACACTCTCCTAATTAATTCAGTTCACTTCCAATTAGCATCAAGGAGTTACTTCCCCTGTAGAGAACTCAGTTTCCCATGATCCTTTACACCTCCCGAGTGAACGTTCACCTGCCCACTTCACCTCATTTTAAGCTGTGGATCATTAGTACCGATCAGTGTTGGGGGTAACTCATTACAAAAGTAACATATTACATGTAATATATTACTTTTAGCAGTAACTCAGTAATATAACTTATTACTTATAGGATTTCAGTAATATTATACCAGTTACTTTGTCAAGTAACTCAAGTTACAAATTGAGTTACATTTGATTAAATCAAAGCATATATTTAAAAAAGATACAATCAAACTGTGTGTTTTTATGCAAATAACCACTATAGATGACAATAAGAAAGGAAAATAATAACATTTAGAATTTTGGACTGTTTACACTGACTTCAAGGTAGTTGAAATTATTTTTCGGGATTGGTGAAAGTAATGCAAAAGTAGTGTATTAAGTAATGAGTTACTCTACACAGACAGTAATATTGTAAAGTAACTTATTACTTTCAAATGAAAGTAACTAGTAATATGTAGTATATTACATTTTGAAAGTAACTTGCCCAACACTGGTACCGATGCACTCTGTGTTCCTGCTGCTTCAAGGTGCTCTCAGTTTGTTTCCTCTGCTTGAGAATTGTGTTCCCACGACTACGAATGACCAGCGTTAACGCTGCCCCTTCAGGTTGTGCGTAAAATGACAAAATAAATCAGAAATACAGACACAGAGACATGTATGCAATATCAACTACAATAACCTTTGATGCATCCAGTAGGTATCTGGACTGACTGTTATAACCTGATCTTTATCAGCATAGTGGTGATCATCTCCTGATCAGCCCTTTCTAACAAGTACAATTTGTAATATTGCAAAAGCTTTGGTGGTAATCAATAATGATAGCATTCATAATAATAAAAGTCCAATAAAAGCAAAAGAGTCCTCCTCTCTCTCATCCTCTTTTCCTCCCACTCTGTCTCTATCTCTTTCCTCCTCTCTCTCTCTCTCACCCTCTCTACATCCCTCTCTCTGCTGCAGCACCCCCACAGGGCACGGTTGTAACTGTCTGTCAGTCAGAATTATTTAGTGTTTTGAGTGCGTCCAGCCTCTCCTCTGTGATCCATTATAATAGCATTAAGTGGCACAGCGTTCCCTCCTCGCTGTCACTCAAACGCTCCGCCTGTTACACTTCCTGCTCAGCCTAACTCATCTGACTCGTTGCTCAGAATAAGAATCAGGTTGGACATTAACTGACGTGTCCTGGCTATATGAGTCCTGGCTGTAAAATCCTATTTTGTACTGTTATCACACTGGAATTGAAAATGTGTTGTTGAGAATTTTGCCGCCCTGGATATAACCTGTTAGATATAACCTAGGTCTGCATTTGATTTGTTTTGACTGGGGTTATTTTTACTAAGTTTCAGGAGGATTTTTCAAATTTCCACTCTCCAGCAGAACTACTGGGTACATATATACATATATACATATATACATATATACATATATACATGCTCCTCCAGGTTCTGTACTGTGGGTTCTATCAGTATCAATCAATAATTGACGACTACGGTAATCTCCCAGAATGTAAATGGGATCCATGCACTTTATTGAGAAGTGATATTTCATTTTATTTGGGTTGACAGTCGGCGACTCGTCAAGTTTTAACATCATGTTAAGAGCTCCTATTCAACGTAATTAACCGCCAATCTCACAGATAGGAATCAGAATTGCCTCATATTTCAGTAACTTGTCCCGGTGGATTCACTGCTGTCTGCACTTTATTCCACTTGATAGACTGTGTGGCTATTAATACCTCAAAGACTTCCAAGGGCATACATCTAGTTTAGGAGTTCTACAGTGTGGAGGCGGGTTCTACAGTGTGGGGGTGGGGGGGTTATATAGTGTGGAGGGGGGTTCTATTGTGTAGGGGGTTCTATAGTGTGGAGGGGGGTTCTATAGTGTGTAGGGGGTTCTATAGTGTGGAGGGGGGTTCTATAGTGTGTGGGGGGGGGGGGGGTTCTATAGTGTGTAGGGGGTTCTATAGTGTGGGGGGGATTCTATAGTGTGTAGGGGGTTCTACAGTGTGGAGGGGGGTTCTATAGTGTGTAGGGGGTTCTATAGTGTGCGGGGGGGGGGTTCTATAGTGTGGGGGGGTTCTATAGTGTGCAGGGGGGGGGTTCTATAGTGTGGGGGGGGGTCTAGTGCAGACTCAGAGGGGGGTATGTTTGAATGGAAATACGCTGTGTAATCCTCACTGTCTCCTGCATGGGTTACATTTGATTGTGAGTGTCACAGTGTTTGGGCACTAACCCCCCCCATAGCGCCCGCCCCCCCGCCCCCCCCAAAAAAAACAGCGACCAAGTACTCATTATTCTTTACTTATTTCAAAAGCAATCTTTTACATTTTTTTTAACACGTCCAAATTTGGCAGCTGCATCATCTGAACATCAGGATAACAGTTAGCCTAGCTCTGAAACCAATGTTCTTCGCATCCTTTTGCTTAATAAAATCAAAGTTGAGGGGGGTATTTTCATGCAGAGAGAATACACTTTTTTGTTTTTCTTTATTTTCCTTTTGAGGTATTAGTGTCTCTGCGTCAATCGCAATATCTCACAGTCATTGTTTGTACTAGTTTTGTTTGTTTGTATGTTGGGGTTATTCCTCTTGTTGTCCTTTTTGTCAAATGTAAAAGACAATAAAGAGATGTAAAAAAAAAGAAAAGAAAAGAAACTGTTCTGCCATTTCCACTGCCATCTAAAAACTACTCTGATGGGTGAGGATTGTACTTTTTACATAATTCAATGTTATTATCACACATAGAGGGGGTGATAATTGTGCTAATAAATAAAATAAAATAAAAATACTGTAATAGTATAGCATAATAGCTAATTGCTTTTCTTTCTAGTTGTGTATATTTTCTGTAGGGGCACACACACACACACACACACACACACACACACACACACACACACACACAAACACACACACACACACACACACACACACACACACACACACACACACACACACACACACACACACACACACACTGCTTCAAGCACTGCCTAGTCACTCTTGTCTAGACTGCCTCTCACCCCGACAAGCATCCAATCCGTTCCAAATCCCGTTAACTCGCTCCACGATAACCTACATTCCACAGTAATCACAGAGAGCGAGGCGCACGAGGGTGTCTGCTCCTGTATCACATCAGGAATAAAGAGAGGAGCAACTCCCCACGGATGCTACTGACCTGGAGAGAGACAGAGAGAGAGAGAGGCAGAGATGGAGGAAGAGAGAGAGGGAGGCAGAGATGGAGGAAGAGAGAGAGGCAGAGAGAGAGGAAGAGAGAGATGGAGGCAGAGAGAGAGAGAGAGAGAGAGAGGCAGAGATGGAGGAAGAGAGAGAGGGAGGCAGAGAGAGAGAGAGGAAGAGAGAGAGAGAGGGAGGCAGAGAGAGAGGAAGAGAGAGGGAGGCAGAGAGAGAGAGGAAGAAAGAGAGGGAGGCAGAGAGAGAGAGAGAGGAAGAGAGAGACAGATAGGAAGAGAGAGAGGGAGGCAGAGATGGAGGAAGAGAGAGACAGAGAGATAGAGGGAGGCAGAGAGAGAGAGAGAGGAAGTTGGAGTGGAGATGGAATGCACTGCCGAAGTCCATGCTGTTCGGCATAGCGCCACTTACTGGAAAACACAAAAAGTCGTTTATCTCAAAAACCATTCATCGGATCGACTTCAAACTCGGGGAGTGCACTTAGGGGGACCTGACGCTGAATTTTGTGATATTCAGCATAGCGCCACCTACTGGCAAACACAAAAGGCTGTTTAATCTCGAAAACAGTTTGTCCAATTGACTTCAAACTTGGGGACTGTGCTTAGCGGGACCTGATGGCGTGCAGTGCCGAATTTCGTGCAATTCGGCATAGCGCCACATGTCCAGGACCATTCAAACTTGGGGAGTGACCAGAACACACACAGACCTTACACACACACAACACAATACCGGCCCAGAGTCCCAGAGGGATGGAGATCCACCGCACGCACACGCACATCGCCACGAGCGCACACGCTGGGTCGGTCGGTCACGTGGCGCAGGACAGATTGGACGCACGCGCCTGGTGTCTCCTATCTGCCACAGGAAGACATCAGAAGAATCCAATCCAGCCAGCATAAAAAAATTGGTATTGAATCGGAAGGGGAGGGTGCATTGGGTGTGGGGGGTTGACTATTTGCATAATGCGATTTATTCAACAAGTATCTGGAAATGGATCTGCCCATTTAACCATGCGCAAATTGGTGTTAAATTGGGAAGATTGCCGGAATGCGTGTGTCCTATACTAAAATGAACCACAGTAATGCTATGATAAATATGAGAAGCTAAGCTACTATCGGGAGGGGGGAATCGGCCCTGGCGTTTTGGCCCCAGACCGGCCCACCACAGTCACTCATACACACCACAGTCACTCATACACACCGCCCTAAATATTTTATGTCCCTGAAGGCTATTATAGGAATATTATATTGACACTATAAAAAAAAACAGGCAGGTGCCACCAAGCATAGCCTGAGGTCACTTGTCAAACTGAGCATCACAGACACACAAAGTATGTTCTAGGAATATTGTAGGGATTTAGGCAATGCGAGGAAATTAGGCTACTCACCGTCACCGACGTTAAGAAAGAGGATCACTTTCTTCACCATGGCACCTGACAATTCGGGGCTTACATCATCACTGGAATACAACATGAAATGTCAGATTAGATATAAAATATAAACATCTAAGATCTTCATGAGCCAAGCCAATGCAAAATGTGTATAGTTATTTGTCAATTAATTCAAAAATAAAATACAAGCTTACATAGGCTAGTGCAAAAGTTGTTGTTGTTGTTGTTGTTTTTCTTGGGTAGTTAGGACTTATCAAATCAGATTTGTGGAGAGCCTTTGTATGATTAATCCAAAATGCATTGACTTAATTTCATTAGAATATACTTTTTGGGTCATAGATATTCGTATGAATCATCATGCAGCTAGTGCTCTGCTCTGTCATTACGGGTGGTAACACATGTAGGGTTATTTGTTCAAATGAAAAACTCTTCAGATTAAAGTGATGACAGTGTGGTTGTACGACACAGGCTATTTCCCCTGCTATTCGATTCCAGCTGTGGATATATGGCTGCTGCGGGTGGTGCTGTGTAACAGCCCTGCACACCGACCGGAGCCAACCATTAGGCCTATATATGAGAGAGAGAGAGAGAGAGAGAGAGAGAGAGAGAGAGATATTAGATAGATAGAGAGAGAGAGAGAGAGAGAGAGAGAGAGAGAGAGAGAGAGAGAGAGAGAGAGAGAGAGAGAGAGAGAGAGAGAGAGAGAGAGATGCGCTGAGCCAGAGCAAGCAAGGGGGGAGGGGTGGAAGAGAGAGGATGAGAGTGTTGTGTCGTGTGTAGTGTGTGCCGTTTCTGACGCTGTGAGAGAGAGGGGGAGACGCTGAGAGAGAGAGAGAGAGAGAGAGAGAGAGAGAGAGAGAGAGGGGGGGGAGAGAGAGAACACATACACACGCAGACGAGAGGGAGGGCTAGTGTGTGTGAGCCAGCCAGCCAGCCAGCCAGTCAGTGTGTGAGCCATGTTGGATGTGAATGAACGCAGGGAGGAGAGATGCTGCTGTAACGCTCACACCTCCAGCGGCTCCACCACGGACCACAGCGGGTAGATGCCAACTCTCCAGGCCGAGGGAGAGACGGGGGAGCCTGGGGGAAGGTGTTGGTGTCGGGCGGTGCCGGCGGGGCTCCTGGAACTGGCTACTTAGCGCCTGGAACGAGAGAGAGAGAGAGGAGAGGAGAGGAGAGGAGGACTTGGACGCGCACAAGAGGAGAAATAGAGAGAGAATAGGAGGAGGGGAGAGAGACCAGTGGAGAAAGGAGAGAGACTAAATGGCTGCACCGCTCCCGGGCTGCTTCACCCCGTTCCTGCTGCTCTCGTCGCCTCTGTTCCTCCACCTGCTTCTCCTCCTCGGTCCTTTGTTCGGCCTCACCCCGGGGACGGAGGCATGGACCCCGGGCCGCTGCTACCCAGACGCCGGTAAACCGAGTCAGCAGCGGCAGCAGCAGCAGCACGGGGAAGCACCGGGGGAGCCGAGGGCGGCGAGAAGCAGTTGGGATCTACGCCCGAGCTGGTGCATCGCAGAGCGGACACAGACTGAGGAGGAGGAGGATGCTGTGCTGTGGGTCTGGGACTATTATACGGGGGCGCAGGGAGCATATCGTCGGCGGCATGGAGAGAGGGGGAGACGCGGGGAGAGACTGAAGGGGCTCGGGCCGTTTTGGAGGAGCGGACTGTACGGCCCTGGAGGAGAGAGAGGGGGGAGGAGGAGGAGGAAGGGCGTTGTTTCTTCTTCACCTGTTTTCTCCTCCTCGCCGGTTCATCATCAAAGCGGCAAAAAGCGCTCGGTACAAAGGACTACTAGAGCGTGCGCGGCGCGGGGGCCGCCGGTCTGGAGACCACACCTCGCCGCCGCCTTTGTGCGCGCCTGTGGCCTGCGCACTGGGGGACCCGGAAGTGGATTTAGGAGCTCGGGAGAGGAGGTGAGGGGGCCTTCTCCAAGCCCCAGCACTCAACACCCATCATCCCCGGCCAAGCACCCCTCACCTGTCCCCTTGCCAGTTGGCTTTTCTTGTTGCATTCACTCCCATTCTGGATACGGGTTACGCCACATTCGGCTGGCTTCAAACAACACCCATCATTTTATTTCACATGTAAACTACAATTCACACTACTACTCCCAGCCTGCATCACATTCAGACATTTATTGTATTCCAAGCTGCATTGGTTACATTCATAACGATGCTTTGGATGCTGATCCAGCCAGTGAGGACAGGAGGCCTGGTAATTGTTCTCATTTGGGGAGGCACAATGTTATCGATCCAAGCAGCAGCAGCAGCAGCAGAGAGGGGGTGATGATGGCTGTTTGACCCGGCGCATTGGCAGGCAGGACGAGAGGGAGGCGAGGAGTGGAGGAGGTGAGGAGGAGGAGGAGGAGAGAGGCTGTGGTGGTGGACCCCCTCTCCGCGGCGAGACAGCAGGGAGTGAGTACCACACTGCCAGAATTAGGGGGAGGGAGAGAGGAAAGGATGAGAGAGGAGGAGGGGTGAACCAAGGCAACAAACAGGCTAATTTAACTAATTATGCGGATAATGGCTTCGCTTCTCCGACTCTGATGCTCCAACACAGGCCTGGTAATGAGCTCCAGCAGCCGGGGAAATCAGCAGCGGCAAACGGGGGGCAGAGCACTCAAACCCGGGGAGAGCGTGTGGGGGGAGCCGGTGGGCGTTTTGGCTCTTTGGACAGCGTAGAAATGGGGATGGATGTTTAGCCGACTTTATGGGCCCCGGGGGAGGTATAGCACCGAGTAATCTCCACATCCAATTTCCCCCATGTAGCATTATGACACAGACGCCCGGCCAGCGTTCCCCATCCAACAGAATAAGCAACGCTCTGAAATCACATCCAACTCTCCAGGCCCGCTGCTCGTGACGCGCTCTCGAACACAGCCAGACGATTATACAGACACTGAGCAACGACCCACGATCCACTGTCTATCTGCTGAAAAGGTCAACGCAACTTC
>NC_139627.1:2808386-2814165 GCF_964638095.1 Poromitra crassiceps | reverse complement strand
GCGTGCGGGGAGAAAGGGAGAGGGAGGTCCTAATGACGTGGCCTCGCGCTCGCCGCGCCGCCAACCGGCATCCCCATTTCTCCCAGTACAACTTCCAGGTGCACGTCGCCGAGAACCAGCCGCCCGGCACCTCGGTCATCGCCATGTCCGCCTCGGACCCAGACCCGGGAGACGCGGGCAGGCTGATCTACTCCATGGCCCCGCTCATGAACAGTCGGTCAACTGACTACTTCCACATCCACCCGGAAACGGGTCTCATCTCCACCACGCAGATCCTAGACCGAGAACATATGGATCTGCATTACTTCCGGGTCACGTCGACCGATTTCGGTTCCCCTCGCCTCTCCGGCACCACGATGGTGGCCATCACCGTTTCGGACCGGAACGATCACTCCCCTATATTCGAGCAGACAGAGTATAGGGAGACGATCCGAGAGAACGTAGAAGAGGGCTATCCCATCTTGCAGCTGAGAGCGACAGACTTGGACTCCCCGACCAACGCCAATATCCGTTACCGGTTTATCGGCGACACGACCGCGTTGGCACGGGCGGCGTTTGAGATCGACCCGCGCTCGGGGCTCATCACGACCCGCGGCGCGGTGGACCGGGAGACCAACGAGCACTACACCCTGCAGGTGGAGGCCAGCGACCAGGGGAAGGAGCCGGGGCCGCGCTCGGCCACCGTCAAAGTCTTCATCACCGTGCTGGACGAGAACGACAACGTGCCGCAGTTCAGCGAGAAGCGCTACGTGGTGCCGGTGAGGGAGGACGTGCGGCTGCACTCGGAGATCCTCCGCGTGAGCGCCACAGACCAGGATAAGGACGGCAATGCCGCCGTGCACTACAACATCATCAGCGGCAACAGCCGCGGACAGTTCTCCATCGACAGCGTTACCGGGGAGATCCAGGTGGTGGCGCCGTTGGACTTTGAGGCCGAAAGGGAGTACACTCTCCGTGTTCGCGCGCAGGACAACGGGCGGCCACCGCTCTCCAATAACACCGGCATCGTCAGCGTGCAGGTGAAGGACGTCAACGACAACCCGCCGATCTTCGTCTCCACGCCGTTCCAGGCGTCCGTGCTCGAGAGCTCCCCGATTGGGAGTTCCATCCTCCACATCCAGGCCATCGATACCGACTCTGGTGACAACTGCCGGTTGGAGTACCGGCTAACTGGCACCAGCTCTGACACACCATTCATCATCAATTCTGCCACGGGCTGGGTCACTGTGAGGTCCGCACTCGACCGAGAGTCGGTGGAGCACTATTTCTTCGGTGTGGAGGCGAGGGATTATGGCATGCCACCTCTGTCCGCCACAGCGAGTGTCACCATTACAGTGATGGATGTCAACGACAACCGGCCGGAGTTCCTGCAGAGGGAGTACTTTGTCCGTCTGAATGAGGACGCCACCGTCGGCACCAGCGTCGTGAGCGTCACCGCCGTGGACCGCGACGTCAACAGCGCCGTGACCTATCAGATCACAGGAGGGAACACCCGAAACCGATTCGCCATCAGCACCGCGGGAGGGTCCGGACTGCTGACCTTAGCGCTGCCGCTGGACTACAAACAGGAGCGCCGTTACGTCCTGACGGTCACCGCTTCGGACCGCACGCTGCACGACACCTGCCAGGTTCACGTCAACATCACGGACGCCAACACGCACCGGCCCGTGTTCCAGAGCGCCCACTATTCCGTCAGCGTCAACGAGGACCGGCCGCCCGGGAGTACCGTCGTCGTCATCAGTGCCACAGATGACGATGTGGGTGAAAACGCTCGGATCACATACTTCCTGGAAGACAACATCCCACAATTCCGCATCGATCCGGGCACCGGTGCGATAACACTCCAGGCGGAGCTGGACTATGAAGACCAGATGACCTACACTTTGGCCATTACAGCCAAAGACAACGGAATCCCACAGAAAGCGGACACGACGTATGTGGAGGTGAACGTGAACGACGTGAACGACAACGCCCCTCAGTTCCTCAGCCCCAGATACCAGGGATCAGTGACTGAAGATGCTCCTCCCTTCACCAGCGTCCTCCAGATCTCGGCCACCGACCGCGACGCGCACGCCAACGGCCGCGTCCAGTACACCTTCCAAAACGGCGAGGACGGGGACGGGGATTTCACCATCGAGCCCACGTCCGGCATCGTCCGGACCGTTCGCCGCTTGGACCGCGAGAGCGTTCCATTCTATGAGCTCACCGCCTACGCCGTGGACCGTGGCATTCCCCCTCAACGGACCCCCGTGCACATCCAGGTGACGGTTCTGGACGTGAACGACAATGCCCCGGTGTTCCCCGCTGACGACTTTGAGATCCTGGTGAAGGAGAACAGCGCCGTGGGCTCCGTGGTCGCCCAGATCACCGCCACCGACCCCGACGAGGGCGCCAACGCCCAGATCATGTACCAGATTGTGGAGGGCAACATCCCCGAGATCTTCCAGGTTAGACTGTCTGTGTTTTCTCGTTCTGCACTCTCTCTCTTCTCTCGCTTCTTTCTATTTTCCTTTCTCTCTCTGCTCTCTTCTCCCTTCTTTCTCCCTCTCCTCTGTTCTCCCTCTCCTGTCTTCTGTTCTGTTCTAGGGCCATATGATTTCCGCAAAACGGAAAAAAATGGACGTAATCATGGAATTTGGTAATAAAAATGGAATCAACTGTAAAACATGGAATACTGCAGAATTTCCCAGAATTTGGTTGAAATTGATAAAGAGTAGGCATAATGATCAAAATCAAAAGTATACCTAATTAGTGTAGTAACCTAAATGATTTCATAATTGTAAAATACTAGGCCTAGAGAAATGATTCAGTTTTGGATTGGGGTGTTTTGAGAGGGGGGTCGGTCTTACTCCTTCTGTCACCTCACAACTTGGTTTTCAGTTTGAGAAACATGTGGAAGAGGCTGTCTGAGAGAGCCAAGACATCACAAAAAAACACAAAATATTGACGCTCACCCCTGAATAAGAATAAAAATGTGAAAAACTGAATTTGGAAAAAAGAAATAAAAAGGATTTCATATGGCTCTATCTATTCTCTCTCTCTTTCTTTTCTTCTCCCTCTCCTCTCTCTTCTCTTCTGTTGATTGATTGTGGTTAGCTAACAGCTAGACACGTTCTCTGTAACGTTCTCTGAGGCATGATTTGTGATTGAGGGGGCTAATACAAATAAACTTGCGTCGGGCTCGACTTTGCAGATGGACATCTTCTCCGGAGAGCTCACCTCGCTCATCGACCTGGACTACGAGGCGCACAACGAGTACGTGATCGTGGTGCAGGCCACGTCGGCGCCGCTCGTCAGCCGCGCCACCGTGCGCATCCGTCTGGTGGACCAGAACGACAACCGGCCCACTCTGCAGGACTTCCAGATCGTCTTCAACAACTTCGTGTCCAACCGCTCCAACAGCTTCCCCAGCGGGGTGATCGGCCGGGTGCCGGCCCACGACCCTGACGTGTCGGACCGGCTGTACTACACCATCGACCGGGGCAACGAGCTGCACCTACTGCTCCTCAACCACACCAGCGGGGAGATCCGACTGAGCCGCAAGCTGGATAACAACCGGCCGCTGGTGGCTCCCATGCTGATCACCGTCACGGGTAAGAGAGAGCGCCCGGGGGCGGGGGGAACAGAGGGAGGCAGCGGGTGTCTTTGTGGTGTCTCTTCTCGGCTTAATCTGGCTTCCATTGAACGCAGCTTCACATCAGCTCTGACTGTAACAGACACTGTGAAGATAAGGGCTCACACACACTCCACAGGTGTGTGTGTGTGTGTGTGTGTGTTTGTGTGTGTGTGTGTGTGTGTGTGCTTGCGTGTGTGTGTGTGCGAGAGATAAAGCTGTTAGTTGAGCTATAATTAAGTGTTTCTCCTCCTCTGCTATCTCTGTATCTTGCCTCGTGTGCACGGAGGGATGAGTTTGATGTTCATTTTGTGGCAATGTGGGAGAGATAGTAAAGCCGTACAATGATTAAAAACAAGATGATGACATTTAAAAGCATTAGTGAAAACTCTTAGCTCCACTGTGTGGTCTTTGATGGAAAACAAAATGATAACGACAGCAGACACAGACGCACCTTGAAAACACATCGATGTAATTGGATCATGAGGAAACAGGAAATGAGATTTGTTAAGACATCTGCTGCCCGTTAGTCACGTCAGGACCGGAGGAGAAATGATGTGTGCGTCTGTTTGTGAAGAGAAGGATAGACGCCGGACAGATCTGTTAGCCGTGTTTATGACACCCCTTCGATTTTTGTGAGGTAACAAACGCACGGAGAGAATGGTGTGTTTGTCTGCGTATCAGGGTTCCACAGTGTGCGAGGGCTGATGGTGAGTGCGTAATGCGTATGAGAGTCGTATGTGTGATGCGTATTTCAGAATCGGGTGTGAGAAACAGGTGGAGAACAAGGAAAAAGTGAGTCGAAATAGAGTGCGTTTTACAGTAAGCTGTAGGCTAGATATTTTTACAGTTATAATCCACAACATTTTCAGGTAAATGTGTTTTATGTTGCAAAATTATTGTTGGCATCAAAATGAAATGAATTAGAACTTTTAGATGAAGGCATTTTCCTACAAAAGATAACATTTCTTAAAGTCAAGCTGAAATGGCGTTCCAGAGTATTTCACTTCCTCGCTTCCTGATGTATTTCCGAGTGAATTGTAGGCGGGAACAGAAGCGGGACCATTGACGGGGACTAATTTGATTGGACAACAGGCCGCTAAAGAGGCGGGACAAAACGCTTGCGGAGTTTGATTCGACACTAGTGTCAGAACAACAAACCAATATGGAGTCTGACAGTGATGAGTTTTGGATGCTAGCCTTGCTAATGTTAGCCTCCATTCAGTTGTGGAGGATTACTCCCCCCTTACTGTATCTACCTTGTTACAGAGCAGACAGGCGTGCCCCTCGAGGTGCTGGAGACGGAGACGAGGCTGTACATGTACATGTTGGAGCCTTTGCCCCCTGCAGAAACATCAGCTAGTTAGCGTTAGCTCTGTGGCAGCATCGCACCGCGCAGTTGCCCGGAGAATGACAGTTGGAGATTGATTGACAGCTGTCGAAATTTGATAGTACTAGGTGTATGGCATAAGCACACGGTAGATTTCGTCATGAATGAAGACAACATGGTTGAATTCTGATGTGAAAAACCAAAGAAATTGGATTTTGTTGATTTTGTTGGCATTGTTAAACGGGTGCACTGTATAACGAGGAATGTGATCTGAAATAGGTTAAAAAGTCATTTTTCATTTCAGCTTGACTTTAAAGGAACGGTTCACCCAAAAATGAAAATTCTGTCATCATCGACTCACCCTCATGGTAAAGACACATATAAGAGAGAACCCGTCAATGGTGACTGGTTTTCCCTCCAGCTATGCTGACAACCTCCCTGTGTGTTATCTGGACAAACGTCACCTGTGTTTACACTGACATGAGGGTGAGTAGGGTGAATACGTTTCTCGCTGATCTTTACATTATAACGAAACGGCACAAGGTCTGCATTTTTTTTTTGCTGATCAGTTTCTTACAGTAAGTAAAGGAAAATGGGCCAAGAGAAATGTGCTGGTGTCCAACAGGGACCTGCAGCCTTGGTCTAGTTTCAACATGATTGATGACACTGGAATACGACGGCTTCCCACAACCTTCATACAGTTGATGGGATGAGGCAACTTTGGCATCGTCACAAAAGAAAGATGAATAGGCCACAGCATACAGTGCTGCTGGTGTTTTTATTTTTTATTTTTTATGCCAGTAGTTCTCAACATGGGGTCCGGGGACCACCGGGGA
>NC_139627.1:2778386-2803386 GCF_964638095.1 Poromitra crassiceps | reverse complement strand
TGCTGATATTTTATTATACAAAATGTCAAGTGCATGCAACATTTATGACAGGTTTTTATGACAGTGTTGGTCCAACCCGATCTCCCCAAAAATGGTAAAATAGCAACGTTTGTGGACCAACGTTGCTATGTTACAATTTCGGCTCCGAAATTGTAAAATGGTAACGTACGTGTCTACAGGGGGTGGGCGTGGTTTGGGCGTGGTTTACGGAGATTTTCTGTTTCTAACCCCTCCCCCTACCCTAACCCCTAACCCTAAGATCTCGGAACGTTACCATTTTACAATTTTCGAGCCGAAATTGTAACAACATAGCAACGTTGCCCCAAACGTTGCTATTCAATTTTCTGTGAGACTGTGTTAGTTGGTCAGTCTTGTCTGCTTGACAATCCCATTTTACTGCTATCAAAATGATTGAAGTGAGATGAACAGACTGGGAATGTTATCTCATTGGATACAAGCGATGTTGACAACGTTTTTTCCTTTAGGGACATCATTTGCATTTGAAAAAAAGGTAATAAATCATAATATATCGCAATACTCAATATATCGCAATGCTAGCATAACCATTCAAATGGCCTCTCTGAGATCAAGGCACTGAGGCTGCAGCTAGCAGCAGTGCTGTAATAATAGATATGATTGAACAATAGGGGTCATGTGCAGCTTGCTCTGTGTGAGATGAATATAATGTGTGTGTGTGATCTGATGGTGACATGGTTTCAGTGTCTATGCACTCTATATCCTCTGCAGCAGGAATATGAGCTAAGTGCAGCACTATAGCTCCGTGACATACTTTAGTGTGTTCAATACAAGACAAAGCTGTTCAGCACACTCAGCTTAACTAAATGGATCCTTTTATTCTATGGAAATGGATAAAAGACTGAGAGATGCGTTTTTTCCCCTCTAGAGACTCAGCTTATGGAGAGGAATCATAACCACAGTTACCACACGCGCGTTAAAGTGCATTTTTCCACCTTTATGTAGGAAATGGTTTTGTCAATTTTTCTGTGCTACATGTCTTACTACCAACTAGGGCTGCACAATTAATCGTATTTTCATCGTCATCAATAAACACATCGCAAAAGACATGCCTGAAACGCAATGAATAACAAAAGTGGTTTTATTTACATGCGTCATGCATTCCCACTCAGCATCTGATCATTTTGTCTTGTGTTGTAAATCCAGCGTACACCTTTCTCTTGCAACAGTGCGCTCCGCCCCTCTGCCAAAGCCCAAACACGCTGTGTGTAGTTTCAGCTAGAGTCAGTGTGTATTTCATTTCTTTATTCAGTGGGCATAGGCTATGTTTGGGGTCTATGTTAGCATTATTAAAGCAGAAAGACATAGGAACTGTATAGCTAATATGCATACTTTAATATTTGTTTATTTATCGCAAGTCGTATCGTCATCATCGCTATATTGAACAATGTTATCGCACATCGCAGATTTTCCTCATATCGTGCAGGCCTACTACCAACACATTTGCACCTACAACTAAAACTACTAGGCCTACAGTCCTTTGCTCCTGACCACAGAGCTCCTCTACTTGATATGTGTGGGGGTGTGTCTTGCTCAAGGGCTCTTCAGCAGCAGGTGTTGGGGAGATGAGGGCGTTATTTACACATCCACTTTTCCCCACTCAGATTGTTTCAGTTGGTTTGTGAAGCCTCTTTCACGTTTTCCTGTCACCCCGCTACGCTACATGCTCTGTGAGCAGAGACGACCATTTGAAAAATTCATCAGACTGAATAATAAGTTGTGCTGCGTTACGGTGCTGGACAAAAATAACCAATTCCTATTCTTATTCCTATCTATCTGGACTTCTCCCGAATGGCTCAGCTTAATTTGCAAGGCAATAGATTGGTAGCTGGAAATGTTGAAAACATTTCTTATTCCTCCAGAGAGTTTGAGATTCACTCTACTATTTCTTGGCCCAGTTTCCTGGCCTTTACTCACCTACAGCCTTGTTTCTGTGTAAAGACAGTGAGTGTCAGGACTCAGGAGACGCTACAACATTTTTTGAAATTCAAACAGCAAAGTTTCCACTCAGTCAAACTTTTGAAGACTATTATTCCCTGCAGAGTTCTCCAGAAAGCACACAGGATTTTAACGTTGGAAGACCGTTATGTCCTGCTGACTTCTCTAGCTAGAAGCACACAGGGTTTTAATGTTTGAAGAGTGTTATGTCCTGCTGACTTCTCCAGAAAGCACACAGGATTTAGAACAGAGGTTCTCAAATGTTTTTCAGCCAAAGACCCCTTACAAGATAGAAAATATACCGGGGACCCCCTCATTCTGATTTGTGATTTTGGGCTAAGCTTAATTGTTTCCACGGTAACGTGCTTGACTTTTAAATGGATAGGTTTGTTAGATTAGAATGTAATCCATGAACCATTTTAGATTTAAAGCATAAAATATTTTCATTGAACTATTTTCCTGAAAACTGCTGTAGAAGCACGTAGGATTTTATCTTTTGAAGACCGTTATGTCAGCCTGGCAGCCGCTAAATCTATGGTACGTGTCACTCAGCCACATTATGAAGGGGGAGTCTGCCAGCTTCAGCCTAGTTTCCAAAGAGGTTCTGCTCAAATCAAAATGTTCAAACCCGAGCTGGCATGATGTTCCAGAGGTTCATCACAAGCTGCACCTTCGTCTGTATGGATCGTCTCATTAGAAAGCGAATTAAAGACAAAAGAAAGTGAAGAAAGCAGATGCAGTAGAGAAAAGTTCTTCTATTCTTTCCTCTCTTTCTGCCGTTGCTATGCTCCAGCACCTTCCTGGATGTTTTGGCACTTTGTTACTTTAATACAGAGGCAAAGTGGAACGTCACTTCCTGCTTCAGCACTGTTCCAGAGTTTTATTTCGTAAAATGCTTATAAAATAGTTTGACTTCGTCGAACCAAATGGTTCAGCTGACGCAATAATCGGGAGAGACCATAGAACATTTCACTAGGACCAAAACCTTAAAAAACAACACAACGAAAAACCCGCATTTCTTTTACGTTTTGGTCCCAGTGAAATGTTATGCGATCTCTCCTGTTTCTAAATATATCTGTACCGTTTGGTTAGAACCAGTAAAACTATTTTTATACGCATTTTACGAAATGTGCATGGGAAAATAAATGGCGGATGAAAATCTCTGGTACAGTGCTGAAGCAGGAAGTAGGCGGTCACTTTGCCTCTCTATTGGGAACTTTGACCATCGTCCTTTACATGTCCCATCCCCTTGCTGGACTGAAGCGGACATGGCTGGAGTGGCTTTCAAAAATACCAAACATATTCAGAGTGCTACTGGGATATGAGCATCACTGGAAGAGGCTTATTGGTTTCAGCTGGATCCAAAACACCCAGAGGAGCGAGACACTAGGGCCCGACACCACCTCCACGTCGTGCATTAAAATCGTTTAACTAGTCGTTGATTAGCCCTTACATATTACGCAGCAGCTTAGGAGTAAGTTGGAGAGACAACTGACCTTCTAGTATTTTTTTTGGACTGTTTATTGAGACAGTAGGAAAGCAGCGAGCAACACAACACTTTTCCAAATTTCTATCAAAGCATTTCTGAGCACGTTTTCCTCAAACCTCCATCCATCTAAGCTGTATTCTAAGTAGTCATTGGAATGCAGCCGGGGTTGTGTTGTTTGCGTGCTTGCTTGGCATACAGAAATAGGCATCGTACAAGTCATTTTTTTTAACCACACTGAACAGAGTATTACTGCTGCGCTATTACCCCGCCCCCACGGGACTAATTGTTTGGAAAATTTTAATTGGGTGTCTTTTCAGGCGACAGAAGGCCCACGCGGGGAAATGCAAGCGGTTACAGACACACCCTGCCTCAGGTGTTCAGCCATGAGAGGGCTCCACACCGGGCTCTGAGACTCAGGTGTTCAGCCATGAGAGGGCTCCACACCGGGCTCTGAGACTCAGGTGTTCAGCCATGAGAGGGCTCCACACCGGCCTCAGGTGTTCAGCCATGAGAGGGCTCCACACCGGGCTCTGAGACTCAGGTGTTCAGCCATGAGAGGGCTCCACACCGGGCTCAGGTGTTCAGCCATGAGAGGGCTCCACACCGGCCTCAGGTGTTCAGCCATGAGAGGGCTCCACACCGGGCTCAGGTGTTCAGCCATGAGAGGGCTCCACACCGGCCTCAGGTGTTCAGCCATGAGAGGGCTCCACACCGGGCTCTGATATACTGTAGCACTTTATTTTGAACACAAAAACAACCAGGCTTCAGCAGATCAGGTGCAGCAGATCAGATCAGATCAGGTCAGATCAGATCAGGTGCAGCAGGCCTGTTGAGGCCGCCTGCAGACACAAACATTTTCCTTTTGCGTCAGATATAAAGCTATTTTAGACCAACTTACGGACTCTAGGGACCGTCTATGGATGGCCACGGTTATTTTTCATTTTTTTTAACAGATTCTGAAAGTGCAGATTGTAAGCTTTCACCAGCACCAACTTTTTATCTTGATTTGTGCGATTTCACATTTGCCTTGTTGCACCTTGTCACCAGACCGTGTCATATCCTGTATTTGAGACAGAATAGGCTGCAGATGCAACATGCATGATGGGAGCTGATGGCTACGACAGCAAACCTCTGCTGAGTGATGATGTCATGTGCTCATATAGAGGGTCATGTGATGTCATGTCTGCTCATACAGAGGGTCATGTGATGTCATGTCTGCTCATATAGAGGGTCATGTGATGTCATGTCTGCTCATATAGAGGGGTCATGTGATGTCATGTCTGCTCATATAGAGGGGTCATGTGATGTCATGTCTGCTCATATAGAGGGGTCATGTGATGTCATGTCTGCTCATATAGAGGGGTCATGTGATGTCATGTCTGCTCATATAGAGGGGTCATGTGATGTCATGTCTGCTCATATAGAGGGTCATGTGATGTCATGTCTGCTCATATAGAGGGTCATGTGATGTCATGTCTGCTCATATAGAGGGTCATGTGATGTCATGTCTGCTCATATAGAGGGTCATGTGATGTCATGTCTGCTCATAATAGAGGGTCATGTGATGTCATGTCTGCTCATATAGAGGGTCATGTGATGTCATGTCTGCTCATATAGAGGGTCATGTGATGTCATGTCTGCTCATATAGAGGGTCATGTGATGTCATGTCTGCTCATATAGAGGGTCATGTGATGTCATGTCTGCTCATATAGAGGGTCATGTGATGTCATGTCTGCTCAGAGGGTCATGTGATGTCATGTCTGCTCATATAGAGGGTCATGTGATGTCATGTCTGCTCATATAGAGGGTCATGTGATGTCATGTCTGCTCATATAGAGGGTCATGTGATGTCATGTCTGCTCAGAGGGTCATGTGATGTCATGTCTGCTCATATAGAGGGTCATGTGATGTCATGTCTGCTCATATAGAGGGTCATGTGATGTCATGTCTGCTCATATAGAGGGTCATGTGATGTCATGTCTGCTCATAATAGAGGGTCATGTGATGTCATGTCTGCTCATATAGAGGGTCATGTGATGTCATGTCTGCTCATATAGAGGGTCATGTGATGTCATGTCTGCTCATATAGAGGGTCATGTGATGTCATGTCTGCTCATATAGAGGGTCATGTGATGTCATGTCTGCTCATATAGAGGGTCATGTGATGTCATGTCTGCTCAGAGGGTCATGTGATGTCATGTCTGCTCATATAGAGGGTCATGTGATGTCATGTCTGCTCATATAGAGGGTCATGTGATGTCATGTCTGCTCATATAGAGGGTCATGTGATGTCATGTCTGCTCAGAGGGTCATGTGATGTCATGTCTGCTCATATAGAGGGTCATGTGATGTCATGTCTGCTCATATAGAGGGGTCATGTGATGTCATGTCTGCTCATATAGAGGGTCATGTGATGTCATGTCTGCTCATATAGAGGGTCATGTGATGTCATGTCTGCTCATATAGAGGGTCATGTGATGTCATGTCTGCCCTTATAGAGGGTCATGTGTGGATTTGCCATGCGTTGCGGATTTGTTCATATTATAAGTACAATACACATGAGTGTGTGTGCGTGTGTGTGTGTGTGTGTGTGTGTGTGTGTGTGTGTGTGTGAATGTGATATGGGCTCAAATTGAGTTAAGCGTATCCGGTTTAATGTAAAGGATTAGTGCTTCTGTTGTAAAGAGGTGGTTTAAGCCAGCAGGGCTGTTGTGCTGTGTGTGTGTGTGTGTGTGTGTGTGTGTGTGTGTGTGTGTGTGTGTGTGTGTGTGTGTGTGTGTGTGTGTGTGTGTGTGTGTGTGTGTGTGTGTGTGTGTGTGCGCGCGCGTGTGTGTGTGTGATTTCCACTGTTCTACTTTGCACTGAGTATAAAGAGTGCCCGGACCTGAGGGGTAGATAGGCTTTTAAAAAACAGAGCACAGAAATCAGCTGTCAAGCCAGCGCCAGGGCTCTGTGTGTGTGTGTGTGTGTGTGTGTGTGTGCCTACGTGCATGCATGAGTGTGTGTGTGCATTGTAATGCTCTGTAGCCTATGTCTTATTGTACATGCATAAATGTATGGCAAGCCTCCTCTCTCTCTCTCTCTCTCTCTCTCCCTCTCTCTCTCTCTCTCTCTCCATTATCTATCTATCTATTTCTTTCTTTGTGTGTACTGGTGTGTAAGAGCCACTCTGTGTGTTGATCATCCTGCTCTCTCTCTGACTTTCTCTCTCTCTCTCTCTCTCTCTCTCTCTCTCTCTCTGACTTTCCCTCTCTCTCTCTCTCTCTCCCTCTCTCTCTCTCTCTCTCTCTCTCTCCCTCTCCCTCTCCCTCTCCCTCTCTCTCTCTCTCTCTCTCTCTCTCTGACTTTCCCTCTCTCTCTCTCTCTCCCTCTCTCTCTCCCTCTCTCTCTCCCTCTCCCTCTCCCTCTGCCTCTCTCTCTCTCTCTCTCTCTCCATATCTCTATCTGTTTCTTTCTGTGTGTGTACGGGAGTCACTCTGGGTGTTCATCATGCTGCTCTCTCTCTCTGGGAGCAGCAGTCATTGTTTCTAGGTGACTGTGCAGCAGATGCTCCGTGGAACGTTCATAATTAAAAAAAAAAAAAAAAATTGGTGCATTTGAAAAGGGTCATGTTCGTTCACCTCGTGTCTCGTGTTTATTTCCCTAACCGGGGGGCAACTAATGCAAAACTTAAACCTAAAACTCCTCACAAAGGTTTGGTAATTCAGCTTGTTCAAGTCTTTTGATTGGAGGCGTTTTGATGGACGGTGACTGTGGCTACATGCTGTGTGACCTAAAGGCACCTGATCACAGAACATGCTGTGTGACCTAAAGGCACCTGATCACAGAACATGCTGTGTGACCTAAAGGCACCTGATCACAGAACATGCTGTGTGACCTAAAGACACCTGATCACAGAACATGCTGTGTGACCTAAAGGCACCTGATCACAGAACATGTTGTGTGACCTAAAGACACCTGATCACAGAACATGCTGTGTGACCTAAAGGCACCTGATCACAGAACATGCTGTGTGACCTAAAGACACCTGATCACAGAACATGCTGTGTGACCTAAAGGCACCTGATCACAGAACATGCTGTGTGACCTAAAGGCACCTGGATCACAGAACATGCTGTGTGACCTAAAGGCACCTGGATCACAGAACATGCTGTGTGACCTAAAGGCACCTGGATCACAGAACATGTTGTGTGACCTAAAGGCACCTGATCACAGAACATGCTGTGTGACCTAAAGACACCTGATCACAGAACATGCTGTGTGACCTAAAGGCACCTGGATCACAGAACATGTTGTGTGACCTAAAGGCACCTGGATCACAGAACATGCTGTGTGACCTAAAGACACCTGGATCACAGAACATGCTGTGTGACCTAAAGGCACCTGATCACAGAACATGCTGTGTGACTTAAAGACACCTGGATCACAGAACATGCTGTGTGACCTAAAGGCACCTGATCACAGAACATGCTGTGTGACCTAAAGACACCTGATCACAGAACATGCTGTGTGACCTAAAGGCACCTGATCACAGAACATGCTGTGTGACCTAAAGGCACCTGATCACAGAACATGCTGTGTGACCTAAAGGCACCTGATCACAGAACATGCTGTGTGACCTAAAGGCACCTGGATCACAGAACATGCTGTGTGACCTAAAGACACCTGATCACAGAACATGCTGTGTGACCTAAAGGCACCTGGATCACAGAACATGCTGTGTGACCTAAAGGCACCTGATCACAGAACATGCTGTGTGACCTAAAGGCACCTGGATCACAGAACATGCTGTGTGACCTAAAGGCACCTGATCACACAACATGTTGTGTGACCTAAAGGCACCTGGATCACAGAACATGCTGTGTGACCTAAAGGCACCTGATCACAGAACATGCTGTGTGACCTAAAGGCACCTGATCACAGAACATGCTGTGTGACCTAAAGGCACCTGATCACAGAACATGCTGTGTGACCTAAAGACACCTGATCACAGAACATGCTGTGTGACCTAAAGGCACCTGGATCACAGAACATGCTGTGTGACCTAAAGGCACCTGGATCACAGAACATGCTGTGTGACCTAAAGGCACCTGGATCACAGAACATGCTGTGTGACCTAAAGGCACCTGATCACAGAACATGCTGTGTGACCTAAAGGCACCTGGATCACAGAACATGCTGTGTGACCTAAAGGCACCTGGATCACAGAACATGCTGTGTGACCTAAAGGCACCTGGATCACAGAACATGCTGTGTGACCTAAAGGCACCTGGATCACAGAACATGCTGTGTGACCTAAAGGCACCTGATCACAGAACATGCTGTGTGACCTAAAGGCACCTGGATCACAGAACATGCTGTGTGACCTAAAGACACCTGGATCACAGAACATGCTGTGTGACCTAAAGACACCTGGATCACAGAACATGTTGTGTGACCTAAAGACACCTGGATCACAGAACATGTTGTGTGACCTAAAGACACCTGGATCACAGAACATGTTGTGTGACCTAAAGACACCTGGATCACAGAACATGTTGTGTGACCTAAAGACACCTGATCACAGAACATGCTGTGTGACCTAAAGGCACCTGGATCACAGAACATGCTGTGTGACCTAAAGGCACCTGGATCACAGAACATGCTGTGTGACCTAAAGGCACCTGATCACAGAACATGCTGTGTGACCTAAAGACACCTGATCACAGAACATGTTGTGTGACCTAAAGGCACCTGATCACAGAACATGTTGTGTGACCTAAAGGCACCTGGATCACAGAACATGCTGTGTGACCTAAAGGCACCTGATCACAGAACATGCTGTGTGACCTAAAGGCACCTGATCACAGAACATGCTGTGTGACCTAAAGACACCTGGATCACAGAACATGCTGTGTGACCTAAAGGCACCTGGATCACAGAACATGCTGTGTGACCTAAAGGCACCTGATCACACAACATGTTGTGTGACCTAAAGGCACCTGATCACAGAACATGTTGTGTGACCTAAAGGCACCTGATCACAGAACATGTTGTGTGACCTAAAGGCACCTGATCACAGAACATGTTGTGTGACCTAAAGGCACCTGGATCACAGAACATGCTGTGTGACCTAAAGGCACCTGATCACACAACATGTTGTGTGACCTAAAGGCACCTGATCACAGAACATGTTGTGTGACCTAAAGGCACCTGATCACAAAACATGTTGTGTGACCTAAAGGCACCTGATCACAGAACATGTTGTGTGACCTAAAGACACCTGATCACAGAACATGTTGTGTGACCTAAAGGCACCTGATCACAGAACATGCTGTGTGACCTAAAGACACCTGATCACAGAACATGTTGTGTGACCTAAAGGCACCTGGATCACAGAACATGCTGTGTGAACTAAAGGCACCTGATCACAGAACATGCTGTGTGACCTAAAGGCACCTGATCACAGAACATGTTGTGTGACCTAAAGGCACCTGGATCACAGAACATGCTGTGTGAACTAAAGGCACCTGATCACAGAACATGCTGTGTGACCTAAAGGCACCTGATCACAGAACATGTTGTGTGACCTAAAGGCACCTGATCACAGAACATGTTGTGTGACCTAAAGGCACCTGGATCACAGAACATGTTGTGTGACCTAAAGACACCTGATCACAGAACATGTTGTGTGACCTAAAGGCACCTGATCACAGAACATGCTGTGTGACCTAAAGACACCTGGATCACAGAACATGCTGTGTGACCTAAAGGCACCTGGATCACAGAACATGCTGTGTGACCTAAAGGCACCTGATCACAGAACATGTTGTGTGACCTAAAGGCACCTGATCACAGAACATGTTGTGTGACCTAAAGGCACCTGATCACAGAACATGTTGTGTGACCTAAAGGCACCTGATCACAGAACATGTTGTGTGACCTAAAGGCACCTGGATCACAGAACATGCTGTGTGACCTAAAGGCACCTGGATCACAGAACATGCTGTGTGACCTAAAGACACCTGATCACAGAACATGTTGTGTGACCTAAAGGCACCTGATCACAGAACATGCTGTGTGACCTAAAGGCACCTGATCACAGAACATGTTGTGTGACCTAAAGGCACCTGATCACAGAACATGCTGTGTGACCTAAAGACACCTGATCACAGAACATGCTGTGTGACCTAAAGGCACCTGGATCACAGAACATGCTGTGTGACCTAAAGGCACCTGGATCACAGAACATGCTGTGTGACCTAAAGGCACCTGGATCACAGAACATGCTGTGTGACCTAAAGACACCTGATCACAGAACATGCTGTGTGACCTAAAGGCACCTGGATCACAGAACATGCTGTGTGACCTAAAGGCACCTGATCACAGAACATGTTGTGTGACCTAAAGGCACCTGATCACAGAACATGTTGTGTGACCTAAAGACACCTGGATCACAGAACATGCTGTGTGACCTAAAGGCACCTGATCACAGAACATGCTGTGTGACCTAAAGGCACCTGATCACAGAACATGTTGTGTGACCTAAAGGCACCTGATCACAGAACATGTTGTGTGACCTAAAGACACCTGATCACAGAACATGCTGTGTGACCTAAAGGCACCTGATCACAGAACATGTTGTGTGACCTAAAGGCACCTGATCACAGAACATGCTGTGTGACCTAAAGACACCTGGATCACAGAACATGCTGTGTGACCTAAAGACACCTGATCACAGAACATGCTGTGTGACCTAAAGGCACCTGGATCACAGAACATGCTGTGTGACCTAAAGGCACCTGGATCACAGAACATGCTGTGTGACCTAAAGGCACCTGATCACAGAACATGCTGTGTGACCTAAAGGCACCTGGATCACAGAACATGTTGTGTGACCTAAAGGCACCTGGATCACAGAACATGCTGTGTGACCTAAAGACACCTGATCACAGAACATGCTGTGTGACCTAAAGGCACCTGATCACAGAACATGTTGTGTGACCTAAAGGCACCTGGATCACAGAACATGCTGTGTGACCTAAAGACACCTGATCACAGAACATGCTGTGTGACCTAAAGGCACCTGATCACAGAACATGCTGTGTAACCTAAAGGCACCTGATCACAGAACATGCTGTGTGAACTAAAGACACCTGATCACAGAACATGTTGTGTGACCTAAAGGCACCTGATCACAGAACATGTTGTGTGACCTAAAGGCACCTGGATCACAGAACATGTTGTGTGACCTAAAGACACCTGATCACAGAACATGCTGTGTGACCTAAAGGCACCTGATCACAGAACATGCTGTGTGACCTAAAGGCACCTGATCACAGAACATGCTGTGTGACCTAAAGACACCTGGATCACAGAACATGCTGTGTGACCTAAAGGCACCTGATCACAGAACATGCTGTGTGACCTAAAGGCACCTGGATCACAGAACATGCTGTGTGACCTAAAGGCACCTGATCACAGAACATGTTGTGTGACCTAAAGACACCTGGATCACAGAACATGCTGTGTGACCTAAAGGCACCTGATCACAGAACATGCTGTGTGACCTAAAGGCACCTGATCACAGAACATGCTGTGTGAACTAAAGACACCTGATCACAGAACATGCTGTGTGACCTAAAGGCACCTGATCACAGAACATGCTGTGTGACCTAAAGGCACCTGATCACAGAACATGCTGTGTGACCTAAAGGCACCTGGATCACAGAACATGCTGTGTGACCTAAAGGCACCTGATCACAGAACATGCTGTGTGACCTAAAGGCACCTGGATCACAGAACATGCTGTGTGACCTAAAGGCACCTGATCACAGAACATGCTGTGTGACCTAAAGGCACCTGATCACAGAACATGCTGTGTGACCTAAAGGCACCTGATCACAGAACATGTTGTGTGACCTAAAGGCACCTGATCACAGAACATGCTGTGTGACCTAAAGACACCTGATCACAGAACATGTTGTGTGACCTAAAGACACCTGGATCACAGAACATGCTGTGTGACCTAAAGACACCTGATCACAGAACATGTTGTGTGACCTAAAGACACCTGATCACAGAACATGCTGTGTGAACTAAAGACACCTGATCACAGAACATGCTGTGTGACCTAAAGGCACCTGATCACAGAACATGCTGTGTGACCTAAAGACACCTGATCACAGAACATGTTGTGTGACCTAAAGGCACCTGGATCACAGAACATGCTGTGTGACCTAAAGACACCTGATCACAGAACATGCTGTGTGACCTAAAGGCACCTGATCACAGAACATGCTGTGTAACCTAAAGGCACCTGATCACAGAACATGCTGTGTGACCTAAAGGCACCTGATCACAGAACATGCTGTGTGAACTAAAGACACCTGATCACAGAACATGCTGTGTGACCTAAAGGCACCTGATCACAGAACATGCTGTGTGACCTAAAGACACCTGATCACAGAACATGTTGTGTGACCTAAAGGCACCTGGATCACAGAACATGCTGTGTGACCTAAAGACACCTGATCACAGAACATGCTGTGTGACCTAAAGGCACCTGATCACAGAACATGCTGTGTAACCTAAAGGCACCTGATCACAGAACATGCTGTGTGACCTAAAGGCACCTGATCACAGAACATGCTGTGTGAACTAAAGACACCTGAATCACAGAACATGCTGTGTGACCTAAAGGCACCTGGATCACAGAACATGCTGTGTGACCTAAAGACACCTGGATCACAGAACATGCTGTGTGACCTAAAGGCACCTGATCACAGAACATGTTGTGTGACCTAAAGACACCTGGATCACAGAACATGCTGTGTGACCTAAAGGCACCTGATCACAGAACATGTTGTGTGAACTAAAGACACCTGATCACAGAACATGTTGTGTGACCTAAAGGCACCTGATCACAGAACATGTTGTGTGACCTAAAGACACCTGGATCACAGAACATGCTGTGTGACCTAAAGGCACCTGATCACAGAACATGCTGTGTGACCTAAAGGCACCTGATCACAGAACATGTTGTGTGACCTAAAGGCACCTGATCACAGAACATGTTGTGTGACCTAAAGGCACCTGATCACAGAACATGTTGTGTGACCTAAAGGCACCTGATCACAGAACATGTTGTGTGACCTAAAGGCACCTGGATCACAGAACATGCTGTGTGACCTAAAGGCACCTGGATCACAGAACATGTTGTGTGACCTAAAGGCACCTGGATCACAGAACAAAGTTGAGCACATTTCATAGCACACCGCCTCTGTTGTGTGTAAATCCAATCTGACTGTTTTTCCATTTTCTTGTATGAATGGTTCCATGTTTGGTTGAGTGGTTTCCTGTCAGGATCATGAATGCACCTGTGAGTGTGGCTCTCCCCATGCTTACAGGAAGGAAAGCCCTACACATGGCACAGCTACTGTCATATGTTAGGGTCCCCCGTAGGCCTACCGTAATATATGCAATATTCAAATAGAATAGATGAAAATAACACATTATACTGCATGCAAAAATAAAACTGTGGTTTTTGCACACACAAAAATGGCATGTGATTAGCATAAAGTGGGCGTGTCTGTAAAGGGGAGACTTGTGGGTACCCATAGAAACCATTCTCATTGATAGATCTTGAGGTGAGAGGTCAAGGGACCCCTTTTAAAACATCAGAGGAAGATGTCGGGTCTATATGACTCTCTTCTGCTTTCTGCCTCAGAGGAAGATGCCAGGTCTCTGCCTCATCATGACCCCGTCATCCTGCCCCGCACTGCAGGTCTTAATAACGTTTCGCGGGACGGCTTGTTTTCAGCTCCAGCAGTCATCTTCTATTGTACGCTACTTTGCAGACTATTTCTGGATTTCCAGGAAGCCAGCGCTGGATGCTCTTGACATCGGAGAAGCTTTGAGAGTGTGCTATTAGTCAGGCTACCTGGCGCAGAGAGATAGCAGCGCTGAACCCTCCGGAGCGCCGGGGACCACAGCCCGGAATGCATCTTAGTGCTGGAGCAGCCGATGGGAGAGCAGCTTCCCTCTCTCTCTCTCTCTCTCTCTCTCTCTCTCTCTCTCTCTCTCTCTCTCTCTCTCTCTCTCTCTCTCTCCCTCCCGCAGCATATTGATGTTTATGCAGCCGACGATTCCAGATCCCCCCTGAGCTCCGCGCCCCGTGTTTGAAGTGCGGACACACGAAGGGGGAAAGATTGGCTCCGAGCCCACAGGAGCCGCGGATCGGCTCACAGAAGCATCTCCGAGTTGTTATTTATATGATACGAAATGCTTTTGTTTTCCCACGGTGCTAAAGACGCCGAAATAACCTTCCATTTGTATGGTTTTGGGTTTGGAGGAGGTGATGTTTTATTCATGCACGCTAAAGCGGAGTGGCAGCGAGAGAGAGAGAGAGAGAGGGCGATGCATTAGTTATGACTTCCTGACTTATTGGGAAGTTATGGACAAGTTCACCTTGACTCACACAGGACTAAGATACATTCAGTTACTGTCTACTTGTGTATTTGTTAGAGACAGGCCTGCTGCATCTGGTTTTAGTGCTTCATCTGAAATATAATGTGGGGGAAACCCAGGGAATACCCAGGTGATACCCAGGTGATACTCAGGTTTGAGGTTATTAATGTTTCATGTACACTAAAGTTGAGTGGCAGCGAGAGAGAGGGCGATGCATTAGTTATGACTTCCTGACTTATTGGGACCTTATGAAGGGTTTCTTCAAGGGCGTCTTGAGACTATTCTCACGAATAGTTCAGGTAGCAAGTGGAAAAGTAGTATTTTGGAATCAAACCATGAGGGATCATTTGATGCAATTTATTTATTATTATTATTTACTTTTACAATTGTTTTTAGCACCTTTTCCTCATTCCACTCTTGGAACAGAAAGTGCCCCCCAACACAGCATGAATCATTATAATTGGGCACAGTGGGTGCCAGTTTCAGATCATCTCTCTATTGTTGATGAGTTTCCCATTTTGTTCTAGTAATGCTTATGCCAACTCACATTGTTCCTGCAAAACCCCCACCTTTGATATTTCTACTACACTGTATGCTGCAAAGACACATGCGTTAGACTTAGCTGTAGCTTACATAGCACTATGCTGCAAAGACGCATGCGTTAGACTTAGCTGTAGCTTACATAGCACTATGCTGCAAAGACACATGCGTTAGACTTAGCCGTAGCTTACATAGCACTATGCTGCAAAGACACATGCGTTAGACTTAGCCGTAGCTTACATAGCACTATGCTGCAAAGACACATGCGTTAGACTTAGCCGTAGCTTACATAGCACTATGCTGCAAAGACGCATGCGTTAGACTTAGCCGTAGCTTACATAGCACTATGCTGCAAAGACACATGTGTTAGACTTAGCTGTAGCTTACATAGCACTATGCTGCAAAGACACATGTGTTAGACTTAGCTGTAGCTTACATAGCACTATGCTGCAAAGACACATGCGTTAGACTTAGCTGTAGCTTACATAGCACTATGCTGCAAAGACACATGCGTTACGGCCGGTTCACACACACGCCTACGCCTATGCCTACGCCTATGCCTACGCATATAGGCATTGCTTCATGCACGCCTGGCGCCTATTTTCGTTCACACAGGACGCCACGCTCTGCGCTACGCTGAACACATGAGCAGCGTTTTTTTTACACTTTTCAGATCTGATTTATAGCATGGGTGAGTCCTCTTTTTTATTGTAATGTGCAAGTGAGGATGTCTGTCTATTTCTTGGCCCGCTGTAATTGTTATTTTCCCTCGGGTAATCATGTGACTATGAGTCATCAACACCATGAGTGATACATGCATTGAGACAGGGGGGGTATATATACATCTGACAGAAAAGACGTTAATAGAGGAACACATGAAGGACAGCTCTCTTACTATGCACTCGTTAATTCGCGCCTCCACCCTCCCTTTTGGGCAAACTCGGTAGAAAATATGGCCCAAGTCCACCAGAAACAACAGCCAGCTTGACAGTTCAGCGCGCCTAGAGCTGAAAAATAGAACAGACGCCTAAACGATAAATGCAGCGCAACGTAGGCACAGCGCGAGCGTGGCTTCAGCACAGCGTGGCAGCGGTATGTGTGAACGCTCTCGTCTGTTAACAAGGACGCCTAAATTTTAGGCGTTGCTTAGGCGTTGCTTTAAGCGTTGCTCTAGGCGTGTGTGTGAACCGGCCGTTAGACTTAGCCGTAGCTTACATAGCACTATGCTGCAAAGACACATGCGTTAGACTTAGCCGTAGCTTACATAGCACTATGCTGCAAAGACACATGCGTTAGACTTAGCTGTAGCTTACATAGCACTATGCTGCAAAGACACATGCGTTAGACTTAGTCATAGCTTACATAGCACTATGCTGCAAAGACACATGCGTTAGACTTAGCTGTAGCTTACATAGCACTATGCTGCAAAGACACATGCGTTAGACTTAGCCGTAGCTTACATAGCACTATGCTGCAAAGACGCATGCGTTAGACTTAGCCGTAGCTTACATAGCACTATGCTGCAAAGACACATGCGTTAGACTTAGCCGTAGCTTACATAGCACTATGCTGCAAAGTTGCAGGAGTGTTGCAAAATGGCATGTATTCTCTGTTTCTGCAGGCTTATTGGTTGTGACCGCTGTGTTTTCAGCAGAAAGTGTAATTTGTGAAATGTGTAGCCGACCTCAGAGAGGAGACGGATTAGTTGCTGGCCTAGTTTGACAGGAAGTGGACGGACTTGTGTGCTGCACTAATGGCTGAAATAGCCTCTTAAGTTGTTGTTTGGCTCGTCCGTTTGAAGCATCCAAACAGGTTCGTATGTGGACGGATGAGTGAAGATCCTCCATGTTGATACGGGTTGGCCAAATTAGCTGGAATACAGCCAGACAACGATATTGCACTCTGTGTGTGTGTGTGTGTGTGTGTGTGTGTTTGTGTGTGTGTGTGTGTGTGTGTGTGTGTGTGTGCGTGTGCGTGTGTCAGAGAGAGAGAGAGAGTGTGTGTGTGTGTGTGTGTGTGTGTGTGTGTGTGTGTGTGTGTGCGTGTGCGTGTGCGTGTGTCAGAGAGAGAGAGAGAGAGTGTGTGTGTGTGTGTGTGTGTGTGTGTGTGCAAATATGAATTCTAATTGTACAAGTGTGTTTTTGTGTGACTGTATGAAGATGATTGTATGAGATTATATGTGTTCGTTTGTCAGTATATGTGTGCAGTAGCGGCTCCAGCCAATTGTGGCTGGGGGGGCTAAGGGGGGGCTTAAATATTTACAGCAGGGGCTAACTTTTTCTACATAAATAGACAGTGGTTCTCTTCTCAACCTGTGGTACAGGTACCACTGGTGGTACGCGGGGGCCCCTCCCTCTCATACATTCATATGGTGGTAATTTCTCAGGTACTTGGGTAAAAAAGTTGAGAACCACTAACATAAGAAATAATAATAATATGATTGATAGGGTGTGAATTAGGCTCTAATATTAGACAAGGAGGGCCCACTGCTTTTCCTTTGAGAGCCAAATCCCCAACCCAACATTATGCATGTAAGTGCTTCAATGAGCTGAAGACTGACTGTGTATTTAGCCCTATGTCACACTGTATGTTGAGACTGATGAGTCCAGTTACACAAGGCTATATGCAGCACACGCATTTAGATGGTAAATCAAGCAAAGCCCAGCAAGTTGGGCGGAGCCAGGCATGAAATCAACAGGGCAGAGGTGTTTACAGCATTCAATATCAAGCCAGAGGACAAACAAGTATGAGGAAAAGTTCATAATTGAAGTGGAAAACCACAAAATAATATATGACACAACACATCCTTTTTACAAGGACAACACCAAGCAAGCCCACCCCTCCTCTGCTTCTCCAGTTGGGAACAATGATCTTCTGCCTGTTTGTTGTTGTATTTATCCAACATACAAATTGTCTCGCTCGATTTCACCGTGAGAACCTGTCGGTCTCATCACTCCAGCTGTCTGGTGGAGCGGAGCCGCGACGTGCTCTGCACGCAGCCGGTTAGTGTTGGCGGAGCACAGAGCACGGAGTGAAACCGGAGAACAGCTGCAACGCAACGCAAATGCAACCAGTGCAATCCCGGCGTTATGTTCACATTCACACCACACGCATGAGCACGGCGGCCAAAAAACACAACAGCACAGTAGGCAACGCAGTCTTAACAAAGCCATTATGTATATATCAAATATAAATTCAATGCCCTGGGCTGGCAGGCAGCCTACCTGTTAATGCGCTCGATCCTAGAACCTGTGCTGTCCACTCCAGTCCAGTCCGTGTACAAAGCAAAATAAAGTATCTCCTTTGTGATAGCCATCAACATAAACGCTTGATCAATATAAAGGCGCGCGATACTAACGCTAGACGCTTGTTTTATGTCCATTTTCCGTAGATATTGACATGTCTTATGGAAGTTTAACTTCCGCGGTTACTTGAGAGACGCTTTGCCTTGGAGATGGAACAGGCCACTTTGAGCAGAGCAGAGGGGAGGTCCTTCTATCACACCATGCAATAATACGCGCCAGTATGGGGAGAACCCCTCTATAGAAAATGGGCCGGCCCGGTGCAGACAGCCACTGATGCTGTGTTCAAGGATGCTGGGAATTTTCACTTCTATGATGTATTAGCCTAGTTTAGTGTTATAAATTGTTTTTCTCCAAAGAAATTTCCAGGGGGGGCTTAGGGGGGGCTTGGCTAATTTCAGGGGGGGCTGAAGCCCCCCCTAGCCCCCCCCTGGCGCCGCGCATGTATGTGTGTATCTTATGCAGCTTATCTGTGTCTGTGTGTGTGTGTGTGTGTGTGTGTGTGTGTGTGTGTGTGTGTGTGAGAGCTGCTGGCAGTGGGCCAGTCTGAGAGGTCTCACTCCAGCAGATTATCGTGGGGTTTTCTTCAGAGCTGTAACAAAGATCCCAGTTTCATTTCAATGACAATGGGGCACCGGCTGCAGTTAGCGGTGCGTATTTGCAGAAGGCTAATATTAAAACTGGCCTTTTGCCCGAAAAGAGGGGTGTGATATTTCATTAGTTCACCTAATGTGTTATCTTAAGGTCACGCTATATACCATGTTCACCTTCAGTAATACTGAAGGGTCAAAGAATCATGAAACATTCATGAAATATTAACATATATTTTTAAATTTGTAGCTTATTTAGTGTATTATAGAGGATTATAATATCACCAAAGTGTATGTGTATAATATGTGTGTATATATGACACGCCATTCCATCCTTGTGACTTTTAAATAGGAGGTGACGCCGCAACGATCGCGGATTTCACAGGCTGTGTAAAACAGGCTCATCTATATGTCTGTCTATCTGTCTATCTATCTATCTATCTATCTATCTATCTATCGTATCCATACATCCATCCATCCATCATCTATCTGTCTCCAGACTCCTTTATGATTCCAGCAAAGCGTTCCCAAATAATTTTCTGTAGGAGTGGTCCTCTCGCCCTTCATAATGCCAGCAGTCCCTCTCGCTGTTCCTTTAATATAGCAGACCCTGGATTTGTGTGTGTGTGTGTGTGTGTGTGTGCGTGCACGTGTGTGTGTATGTGTGTGTGTGTGTGTGCGTGCGTGCGTGTGTGTGTGTGTGTGTGTGTGTGTGTGTGTGGTCAGTGGGGAGTGAGGCTGCTCATAATCTGCTAATCAAAACAGCTGCCACCAACCCAACCCCCATCCGTCCATACCTCTCTCTTTCTCTCTCTCTCTCTCTCTCTCTCTCTCTCTCTCGTTCTCTCTCAACTGAATGTCGGTTTTTCTGATTGTTTGTTTTTCATTTACAATTATTAGCAGACAAAGTGGGAAATTAACATTGATAACCATCAATTACTTGTTAATATATATAGTTAATGAATGTTTAATTATGATTAATTAACCATTCATTAATGAGGATTATTATAAAATGCTTTCTTTCATTATTTCGTTGTCTTAATTGTCTCTGGTCCAGACCCTTGTTTTCTGTCCTTTTCTGTGGCCCATCCTCTCATCTCCTCGTCTCCTCGTTCTTCATCTTCTTTGCTTTCCTCCTCCTCTGCTCTTTCTTTCTTTCTTTCTTTCTTTCTTTCTTTCTTTCTTTCTTTCTTTCTTTCTTTCTTTCTTTCTTTCTTTCTTTCTTTCTTTCTTTCTTTCGTTTCCTTTTTGCATGACACTCCCCTTCACTCTTCTCCTTTATCCCCCAGTGGTCATGCTGGCTATTGAATTCTCACTCCTCCACTGGTGCCTACAGAGATGCCCCGAGGGGCAAAACTGTTCGTGCCTTTTAAAAGTCAAAATGTAGTCAAATCAAATACTCAAATATCACTCAAATCAAATTTACTCTTCAATGTCTCAATCTTTTCGATCTATTATTTAAATAAAGACTAATAAGTAAACTATCTGCTATGTCTACATAGTTGCATTTGGATTTGCTAGCTCTATTTCTGTATTTTTGCATTGTTTGTGTGTGTTGATGTGTGTTGATGTGTGTGTGTGTGTATGTGTGTGTGTGTGTGTGTGTGTGTGTGTGTGTGTGTGTGTGTGTGTGTGTGTGTGTGTGTGTGTGTGGTGTGTGTGTTGATGTGTGTGTATGCTGCAGTGTATATGATAAGGCATAGTGCGGTAGAGGTAGTATCTGTATCTGATGACATTGTATGCCCTCCTCACCTTTCCTCTGCCTCTCTCTCCCTCTCTCCTCCCCTCCTCTCTCTCCCTCTCTCCTCCCCTCCTCTCTCTCCCTCTCTCCTCCCCTCCTCTCTCTCCCTCTCTCCTCCCCTCCTCTCTCTCCCTCTCTCCTCCCCTCCTCTCTCTCCCTCTCTCCTCCCCTCCTCTCTCTCCCTCTCTCCTCCCCTCCTCTCTCTCCCTCTCTCCTCCCCTCCTCTCTCTCCCCCATTCATTTGTCTCTGTCTCTCTGCCCTGCCTTCCCTTTCTCTCTCTCCCTCTGTCTCTCGTCCCTGACCCCTTTCTCCTCCGTCATCTATCTCTCTCCTTACCCTCTCATCCCTTCTTCATCTGTCTGTCTCTCTCTGTCCTCCTCCGCCCTCTGTCTCTTTATCTCTCCTTATCTTCTGCTCCATCACCTCCTCCTCCACCCTGTTGGTCCACCCTCGCTGTACCTCGACCTCATCTGTCCTTATCTTACTTCATGTCTCTTCCAATATTCCTGCTCCAATTCTTCTTGTCTCCTTTCCTTGACACTTTTCCCTTCCTCTCCTCTCTCCCTATCCTCTGATTTTCAAACAGCTTTGTATCATTACAAAATCCATGTTATGAACCATCCAGACCTCTTATCTTATCTTAACTTAACTTCTCATAACTGTAGTGGCTGTAGCTCAGGAGGTAGAGCGCGTCGTCCACTAATCGCTTTGGATAAAAGAGGTCGCTGGTTCGATTCCCGGCTCCTCCAGTCTGCATGTCGAAGTGTCCTTGGGCAAGATACTGAACCCCAAATTGCTCCCGTTGGTGTGCCAGCACCCTGCGTGGTAACCTGCCACCATCGGTGTGTGAATGGGTGAATGTACCTATTGACTATAAAGCGCTTTGGATAAAAGCGCTATATAAATGCAGGCCATTTACCATTTACCATTTATAACTTATCTCAGGTTGTCTGACTGGGACAGTTCTGATCCATGTTAGGAGACATCCAGACCTCTTATCTTATCTTAACTTAACACATTCACTGCCAGACGTTTTTTTTTTACTGTAGTTAGCTTCTGCCAGAGGGTTTTTTTGAGGATTCTGGCTCATCTTTCAAGACCCGAGGATTCTTTTCTGCTAAGATTTTGTGAACACACAATATCTCAAAAGAACTAATAGAATGTGTGCTTTCTCTGTCTAAAAGAGTTAGTTTGTAGAGTTAGTACTGTAGTTATGTAAGCATTAGCAGTTGAATACAGCATGGTTTCAGCGTCAGAAAAATTATTCAGAGATAAACGGCTTTTTGTGAAATTCGATAGAACAGTCACTTTAACCATTCATTTTTGGCATCAGTAAGAGTCAGACATCTAAACAATAGTTTTGAACAGTAATTTCCTCCATAACAGCAGGAAACCCCCCTCTGCTTCCAACTCCTCCCTCCGTGTGTGTTCTCCTCCTGCCTCCCTGGCTCTCCAGCGGGCGTGTCACAACGAAGTTGCTGCTGCCTGGCTGCTGCCTGTTTGCGCGGCCGCTGTTTGAGGAAGTCTGGGTGGACTCGCTCGTTTCGTGGAGTTTTGGTTGAGAGCTTTGATGCGATTCTGGTCATATTTATGCTGCGTGTTTCAAAGTGTGCATCCAATCTATTCTTGGAACCCCCCACCGTTGCCACCGCTGTGCATCAGCGCGAAAGTGAAAGCGTTTTCGCCATCAATTTTACAGTATGAGAACGGCTTCCTCGCGCTTTTCCCTCCAGTTTTGGGTCGCCTCTTTCTACTGTGGAGAGACATGTCGACACTCAGTGGGTCGGTAAAATAGATTATACACATTCAATACCTCCAATTCTGGTGTAGGAGACGTAAAAGGGTTAGATCAACGTCCCACCGTCAAAAAAAAAAAATCGATTCTGAACACGTCGTTGGCAGTCAACAGCTGGATTCTGAAAACGTGTTAACACGTCTTTGGCAGTGAACGTGTTAACTTATCTCAGGTGGTCTGACTGGGACGGTTGTGCTTTCTGTCCCCAGAGCCAATACTAAGCAGAGAGGAGAGGCAGCATTCAGATTTTAGGGACTACATATCTGGAAGAAAGAAACCTGCAGGTCGGCTACAACTCTCAGTTCTATTCAATTAAGGCTGAAGACTTTTCTGTTTGCCGCTGCTGCTGCTGCCTTTTATTAGATGAAATAATGATTCATTTCTTACCCTGCACTGCAACTTGTATTCTTGTATTTTACACCTGTCTTATTCTATTTGAGCCTATTTTGGTTTTCTCTTCCCATAGCTCTTTAATTCACTTTCTTTTTATTACTATTATTTAGTGGGTTTTATTCATCAATTGGCATAAACCGATATTATTGACAATAAAGATTGCTTGAAGTCAATGCTCCGTCTAAGAAGCCTTTGTGATCTCATCAAAATTGGTTTCCGTTTGAATCTTTGTCGAGGTAAGGCACACTGTGTGTGTGACAGTGTAACACAGACTACTCAACACACTGTGTGTGTGACAGTGTAACACAGACTACTCAACACACTGTGTGTGTGACAGTGTAACACAGACTACTCAACACACTGTGTGTGTGACAGTGTAACACAGACTACTCAACACACTGTGTGTGTGACAGTGTAACACAGACTACTCAACACACTGTGTGTGTGACAGTGTAACACAGACTACTCAACACACTGTGTGTGTGACAGTGTAACACAGACTACTCAACACACTGTGTGTGTGACAGTGTAACACAGACTACTCAACACACTGTGTGTGTGACAGTGTAACACAGACTACTCAACACACTGTGTGTGTGACATTGTAACACAGACTACTCAACACACTGTGTGTGTGACAGTGTAACACAGACTACTCAACACACTGTGTGTGTGACAGTGTAACACAGACTACTCAACACACTGTGTGTGTGACAGTGTAACACAGACTACTCAACACACTGTGTGTGTGACAGTGTAACACAGACTACTCAACACACTACTGGTTGACAGTATCACCAGTGTAACACAGACTACTCAACACACTGTGCTGATTGACAGTATCACCAGTGTAACACAGACTACTCAACACACTACTGGTTGACAGTATCACCAGTGTAACACAGACTACTCAACACACTGTACTGATTGACAGTATCACCAGTGTAACACAGACTACTCAACACACTGTACTGATTGACAGTATCACCAGTGTAACACAGACTACTCAACACACTACTGGTTGACAGTATCACCAGTGTAACACAGACTACTCAACACACTACTGGTTGACAGTATCACCAGTGTAACACAGACTACTCAACACACTACTGGTTGACAGTATCACCAGTGTAACACAGACTACTCAACACACTACTGGTTGACAGTATCACCAGTGTAACACAGACTACTCAACACACTACTGGTTGACAGTATCACCAGTGTAACACAGACTACTCAACACACTACTGGTTGACAGTATCACAAGTGTAACACAGACTACTCAACACACTGTACTGATTGACAGTATCACCAGTGTAACACAGACTACTCAACACACTACTGGTTGACAGTATCACCAGTGTAACACAGACTACTCAACACACTACTGGTTGACAGTATCACCAGTGTAACACAGACTACTCAACACACTACTGGTTGACAGTATCACCAGTGTAACACAGACTACTCAACACACTACTGGTTGACAGTATCACCAGTGTAACACAGACTACCCAACACACTACTGGTTGACAGTATCACCAGTGTAACACAGACTACTCAACACTGTACTGATTGACAGTATCACCAGTGTAACACAGACTACTCAACACACTGTACTGGTTGACAGTATCACCAGTGTAACACAGACTACTCAACACACTGTACTGGTTGACAGTATCACCAGTGTAACACAGACTACTCAACACACTGTACTGGTTGACAG
>NC_139627.1:2767369-2770686 GCF_964638095.1 Poromitra crassiceps | reverse complement strand
ATGTATTCGGGAAAAAAAGTGATGCATCGATTTAAGATGCATCGAGATGCATCGAGATGCATCGATAATCGTTATCGAATCGAATCGTAGCCCTCTGAATCGTAATCGAATCGAATCGTGAGGCCAGTGAAGATTCACAGCCCTAATACAATGTGGCAGTGGTGGCCCAACGGTTAGAGAAGCGAGCTTGTGACCGGAAGGTCATCAGTTCAATCCCCGGGACCGGCAGGATAAATCTGGGTGGGCAAAGTGAAAAGGCAGCGCTTGCCCCTCCCTCATTACCACCACTGAGGTGCCCTTGAGCAAGGCCCTTAACCCCAACTGCTCCAGTGGAGCTGATCAGTGGCCAGCAGATCAGACTGTGGTTGTACTGGTCAGCTTCCAGGTGTGAATGTGTGTGTGAATGTGAACAGGGTGCTCCTGAAAAGAGAGCATTGCTCTCAGTGAGACTCCCCCTGTATAAATAAAGGTAAAAAAAAATCCAAAAAAAATACCACTGCAATCTGTGGATTCTCCGCTTTTATTTGACATCTGGTTGGACTCTTTATGGTGCAAACAAATGGGGGGGAAATCCAACCGAATACTGTGACCACTGAGGGAGTATTTTTGCGGCGATAGGGTACTTCGAGACAGTTAACATCTGTACGTCATGAACAGAGTTTAGTGTCCGTAAAAAAAATTGTACATTCAGTAGGGGTGTCACAATATATCGTCCCACGAAATTTCGCGATAGTAAAACGTCACGATATGTATCGTTGAGATGAAATCTCATATCGTGAAAAAAAAAAAAAAAAAAAAAAAAACATTTTTTTTTTTTTTTCAAAAATAGACAAAGAAACGTCTTTGTTTGTTGAAGTTCAATGTGTGGAAAGTAGTTCAGTTGAACAAGTCTCTGAAGAGACACATGAGAAGTTATACAGGAGAGAAACCATTCAATTGAGTTTCTGGCAAAACTGTTTACTTGACAGGAAAAACTGAAGATGCATAAAAAATAGACTAAGAAAAGTCTTGTTGTTTGAGTTTGAAGAAAAGCTGAAGATGCATAATGAGAATTTATACTGCTGAGAAACCTTTTAGTTCAAAGTAAATCTAAGTGACGGTGTAACTCATTCTATTTCAAGATAAGCCTTATCTCCAATCTCATGTTTTTTCTAGTTGTTATTGTAATAACAATTTCCCACAACAGCATGTTTTGTATTTGTGCATTTCAAATAAAATACTACTTTTCCAGTCATATATTGTCATTATTCAAGTTTAAAAAAATATTGTTAAAATCGTATTGTATCGTATCGTTATCGTGAACCCAGTATCGTGATACGTATCGTATCGTGAACTAAGTGTATCGTGACACCCCTAACATTCAGTGTAGATCAAAATAAAGAAAATTACCAAAGAAACAACATACACTATCTGTTGTGATTTCTTTTAAGTACTTCAGTTTAGGGCTGGGAATCACCACTGATTTCCCGATTCGATACGATTCCGATACACAAGGTCCCAAATTGGTACCATTTCCGATATGATTTCGATATCGATTCGATCAGGGATATTTCACTTACAATACTTGGATATGAAAGAGATTAACCAAAGACGATGGGACTCAAGCAAGACGGCCCAACTTCAACTCACTTCCTGTCATTTTGTCACGTGGGTTTTTGCCCGTGGTTTTCCACGGACACGCCCACTTAGGAGACTTTCGCCAGGTCTGAGTTGGTCTCAGTCAATGGTTGACCACGCCCATTTAGCAGACCATTTGTTAGAATTGGCGGAGCCTGCGGTGACCCATTTATATGAATATCATATCTATGGATTATCCCTTTCAGAGGGCTCAGCGGTCTAACAAAAAGGAAGTAGCAGTACTTTTTGCATTAAGCCTTCTGGATATACAGTAGCAAGCATCTAACACCAATGTTATGATCATAATTAAGCCGACATGACTACAGTCACAGGCAGCTCTCCATTTCTTTTGTCACTTGTAAGCTTTGTTATTCTCTCTGCCTTATGGTCTTTAATCCAGGCGGTACGTACAGTACAGTATCTGCAAGCAAAGCAGAGGCATCAGACATATTTCTACATGTGTCAGTTGGGCACAGAGCACAATAGCAGCATACAGTACAACTCACACTTTAATAGAGAGGCAAAGTGGTACGTCACTTCCTGCTTCAGCACTGTACCAGAGATTTTCATCCGCCGTTTATTTCCCCATAGACATTTCGTAAATGCTTATAAAATAGTTTTACTTCGTCGAACCAAACGGTTCAGCTAACGCTATAATCGGGAGAGACCATAGAACATTTCACTCGGGACCAAAACTAAAAACAACAACATTGAAAACATATATTCTTTAAACCCGCATTTTCTTTATGTTTTGGTCCCAGTTAAATGTTATGCCATCTCTCCTGTTTCTAAATATATCTGTACCGTTTGGTTTGAACCAGTAAAACTATTTTTATACGCATTTTAACGAAATGTCTATGGGAAAAATAAATGGCGGATGAAAATCTCTGGTACAGTGCTGAAGCAGGAAGTAGGCGGTCACTTTGCCTCTCTATAGTTTCATACATGTCCTGTAGGCTATGTGATTCACAGGCCAGAACAGAAAACACATTAGCGCAGCAAATGTAAAAACTTTAATAACACGGTTATAGATTGAACCGTGTTGAGAGAGAGAGAGAGAGAGAGAGAGAGAGAGAGAGGTAAAAAAAAACAGACATTTATTTATTTATTTATTCAAAATGATTGCTTAATGGTTTTTGACTCGTTACCACTCAACCTAGAACCTCTACCCAAAGAACACTGAAGGACAGGAGAGAGAGAGAGAGAGAGAGAGAGAGAGAGCTAAAGAGTGAAGGCGGGAGGCAGGAGAGGAGCGAAGCGACTGGGAGCATATTAGCCTCTAGGGATGTACCATGTGTTAGCATGGGGGGGGGGGGGGTAGGAGGTTGGGCAGAGCGTACTAAGACGCCGTGGTGGGGGGGGGGGGGGGTTACAAAGAAAGGAATAGTGGCTTTGATGAATAAAACATCCTCGTGAATGAAGGGGCGGTGTGAATGCATTAAGCCAGGAAGAAGCAGAATACAGAGACGTGAGAGGAGAGGAGGAGGAGGAGAGGAGGAAGAGGAGAGGAGAGGAAAGGAGGAGAGGAGAGGAGGAAGAGGAGAGGAGAGGAAAGGAGGAGAGGAAGGAGGGAAGGAAGCGAGGGAGGAGAACAAAGTGGAGACAACTGGAAATAGCACTCTGTTTTTCACAGTAAAGGCAACATGCAGGCAGAGGGCGCTCACTAGTTTCTACACAGTTCACAAGTGTTTTGAAATGTG
>NC_139627.1:2757369-2762369 GCF_964638095.1 Poromitra crassiceps | reverse complement strand
GGGTTTTTGGCGATATGCTTCAAATAATGTCTGTGGGCAACGCAAGTTTAATCAAACGCGAACCAAGGTTCAGCGGGATAATCTTCACACATGAGGACCACTTTCATGAGTTTTGTAGCGTAAATGCGAGCCCTAGAAGTAAAATGCTCGAGCTAAGCTAATCCTGAACTACACACTGTCGCATAGGCTTCCACGTCACGTCAGCACTCAACCTGGACTGTTGTTGGATGTGTGCACTGATTACCTCGGGCTGAACGGGGCTGAACCAGGTGAGGGAAAGAGAATTTCCGTGTTCGCCCTTTGAAGTGGTGACGTTATTGACGTATATATCCCTATCGACTCAGCAGTGTAGTCTCATTTAGCCGTTTGCTAGCTAGCCGCCCGTTTAACGGCACATAAAAGCTTCAAAACTCATAAAAGTGGTCTTCATGTGTGAAGATGATGTTACTACCATCTGGTTCGCGTTTGATTAAGCCAGCGTTGCCCAGAGAGCTTATTAGAAGCATCGCGCCAAAAACCCATTCAAAACTCCCATAGGCGAAAACTGTATGGAACCAGGGGCGTTAGCATTGATGATTTCCGGACTCGTTACTGGACCTCTCTATTGAGCTTCACCCAATCAGTCGTCCTTTATTGAGCCCAGGTACGACCCAATCAGGGCCCCAGGTGTGACTGATCAGGTGAGGCCGAGCCGGTGGGGGAAAATGGTGAAAATGGTTGCTGCCTGCTTAGCCTTTGCATACAAATCACATGTCTTTACAATAAGTGAGGAAGCCAGTGAAAATCTCACAGCTGTCATTTTGATGCCGTATTGGTTGTGTTTCAAACCTACACTATAGAGGTCTTCCAGGTCTCCATTTTTAAGCGGTGCAACCCGCTTCTATGAGTGACTGTGTATGAGTTCACCTGAGATGTAGTCACTGTCTATAGCACAATATTGACGTAATAGCCCTTTAAATGTGAATGGATGTGCTTGAGTAGATTGAGGTGTTGAGTGTTCCTCTCTTGTCCCGTCAGGTGAGCGGTGTGAGTTGGACCGGCGTCAGGGCCGCTGCGTGCCGGGCGTGTGTCGTAACGGGGGCACGTGTCGCGAGCTGTCCGGAGGGGGCTTCCGCTGCGAGTGTCCAGCAGGGGGCTACGAGCGGCCCTACTGCACCGTCACTGCACGCTCCTTCCCCCCCAAGTCCTTCGTCATGTTCCGGGGCCTCCGCCAGAGGTTCCACCTCTCCATCTCGCTAACGTGAGTCAACGCCAACGCTTATTTCTCTGTTCTCTGTCTCTGTCCTTTCTCTTTTTGTTGTCTCTTCTCAGGGGGCGTGGACATTCAGATTTGACTGATTTCATTTACTGTTTTTTTTCCTGCTGTTCTATCTCGCTTTCCCTTCTATTTCCTTTTACAAACCACAAATCTCTTTTTTTCTTTCTTTCTTTCTTTCTTTCTTTCTTTCTTTCTTTCTTTCTTTCTTTCTTTCTTTCTTTCTTTCTTTCTTTCTTTCTTTCTTTCTCTCCTCACCCAGGCGCCTCTCTCAGGCACAGGATCCTCTTTGATTCTCCCTCTCATAGAGTCTCTCTGCTTTAATCTATTTATTTAATCTCCGTCTCTGTGCTCTCACTCCATCTCTCTCCTGTGAGGAGTCTGCTCTCTCCTCTCTCACTCCACGTCTCTCCTGTGAGGAGTCTGCTCTCTCCTCTCTCACTCCACGTCTCTCCTGTGAGGAGTCTGCTCTCTCCTCTCTCACTCCACTTTCATCCACCAATTTACTCATTTGAGTAACATCTCCTGTTCTCTCATCTCTCTCATCTCTCTCCCTATCTCTTCTTCTTCTTCTTCTTCTGCTTCTTCTTCTTCTTCTTCTTCTCCTCCTCCTCCTCCTCCTCCTCCTCCTCCTTCTTCTTCTTCTCCTCCTCCTCCTCCTCCTCCTCCTTCTTCTCCTCCTCCTCCTCCTCCTGCTCCTCCTCCCACATAAATGACCAGACAAAAGTATTGATTTCAAAGCAGTTTTTCCCTCTAGAATATTTCCCTGGCTTGACTGGTTTCAGTGCTAGAAGCAGGGTGTGCTGCCAGTGTGTTTCACTTCTCAGTGGGTGAACTGAAGTGAGGGAGGTGTTCAAGCTTGTGTCTAGAGAGGGTCTAGAGCCAGTTTCTCAACTGGTGGGTCGCAGGGCCGTTTTGAGTGGGATGTGTGCATGTGGAAAAAAAAGTTCTACTCATTGAGGACGCTGGCATCCACAGCCAAAATGACTGTCTTTCAGAGGCTGTAGCGGGCTCATTTTTAAAGCCAGAGTGAAGATACTGGTACAATTTTTGTGAAAGGGTCTAAATGACGCTACAAAGTCAGGCCAAATTTGTAAAATTGGGTCGCGACTTAATGACTAAGGAAAAATGTGGGTCGTTAGGCTAGAAGAACAGTTGAAAACCACTGGTCTAGAGCCATGCTGCATGTCAAGATGAGATTTTCTTTGATGCATTTTGATGCATTTTTCTCTTTAGTTTAGTGCATTGTCCAAACAAACTACAGGCGTGTTTGCTGCACACACTATAAAGGCACTATAAAGAGGAACAAACAGAGCATTATAAACTGATGAAAGATACTCAACCATTGGTTTGTTCCTCTTGCTGTAATTAAATATTTGGGGGAAATGCGCAAAAAGTGTCTACTGTATAGTCATCTTGGTGCGTGTGAGCATTGGGAGTAGCAAGAGCAGCGACCACTGACCGCCTCTTTGTTGTTGTGGACCATCTGTCTGTGTCGCTGTGTGCCGCTCGCTGGCCTCTTGACATGCGGAGTGAGTGCTCTTCTCGGTCACATCTGAAGTGCTCTTTGGGGGTGGTCTGGCAGGTTATGGGATGGTTGCCATGGGTGATGTGGTCTTATGATAGTTGCTAAGGCGACGACATGGCCCTGGGGTTGTTGCTAGGCTGATGGAGTGGCTGCTGTAAGACCACTGGTCATGGTATTGTCCAGTGTGATTCTATTAACTGGACATGTGTAAAGGCATGTAAATAAGTCAAGACCAGAAATGATTTAACAGCACAAGGGCAAAATGTAACTTTCACTGCTCATACAGAGGAAGAGGAAAGCCAAGCTAGCAGACAGAAAGTCCAGGGTGGAGAATTACACCCAAAAAGACAACAGTCATCATTGTAAACATTGTAATACAATGTTGAAATATCTCACGTCCACAAGCACAATGACAGCTAATGCAGGAAGTTTAGTTGGTTGATCAACTTGTTGGGTCGGCCTAAAGACAGGTGTCAAACCCTGCATTTTGTATTTTGTATGTCAAAAGTTTTTAATAATCGATTAATTGATCGTTAACCTGACCCATTAATCGATTAAGGAAATTGTTACAAATTTGCATCCCTACCGCAGACACAGCCAATCATGCCCGACCAAGCCGGAGGTAACAAGGGGGTGCGAACCTGCGACCCTCGTATTGGTAGGCAGGGAATCTACTGCATTTGTGGACAGGTTGGCCAAGATGGTGCTATTTTCTTTAGCTAGCTAAATGTAACTAGTAAACTGCCTTATCGCTATGATTATCGCAAGAGCTCTTCCATCTTTTGAGGTGCTGTACCGTGTTTACGCCCCTCTGCTCCACATTCATACACCTACACACTTTGTCACCTGGGAGCGTCCCGGTGCCAACATGTCTTCTCCCACTCGCTCCTCAGCAGAACCAACTGGAGCAGCTGGAGATAGTAGTGTCTGGCTCCAGTCCATCTTAACGTGTCGTTTCATATTCAGCCTTCAGATGTGATATTTCTTCAGAGGTCTTCCTGGCTCAGATGGGCCTCTGGAGGGTGACTATGACATGACAGTAAGCATGATGGGTCTGTGTAAAGACTGAACTTACAGTGTGTGGAGCAAACGTGTTTTTAGTTTTACAGCACCGCTGTCAGAAAGGAAGCCATTTCAAGGTACAAATGTGGGACTTCTCTAAAAATGATACAGTAGAAGTTCTTGATTTTGAGTTCATATGCCCCCTCTTTGGGGGGGGGGGGGGGGGGGGGGGGGGGGGGGGGGCCAAAAATGCCTCTATCCAGGAAAAACCCTGTTCTTAAACCAAGATAGCAGTTCTGCCAATGAGGTGACATACAGTAACTCTTCTTGTTTCCAATACAGTTTTACATCATTCAAAAATGATCTAACCCCACCGACAGATTTTTTCCCCACTCTCACAGTATTTTAAGAAAATTATGATTTTAGAACTCTAGATGTTTTGTTCAGATGGATATTTTTGGCCTTGTTTTTGACCCTCTCTTAGTATCTGCTCCCATATCCTACCCAGGATCAGGTGGTTATTATGGGATTGTTGCTGGGTAAAGTTACTTTTAGATGTGATCTTCTGGTGCGTTGAGTCAATATAGTGGCTGACTGTAAAAATTGACATCACCCCGGTTCCTCAGTCGTCTTTCCCTGACGTCAATGTTTTATTTAGCTCCGTGCGTGTTCAAGGGCGCGGGAAGCTGGGTGCGGTGGGTGCTGCAGTACCCCCTGGTGGCAAGAGATGTAAAAAAAAATATATATATATATATATATATATATATTTTTACAGTGCACCTGAACGCAACATGCAAAATACCCGCTGAATAAGTGTCCAAATGTTCATGTAATTCTGGCCAATACTCCACTTCTGTTATAACATTTCAGTCTGGAAGATATAATCTTTATGACTAAAAGGCTAAATGAATAGCTTAGAAAATGAGTAGCCCCGGGGGCCCATGGTACTATTAATTCGGCCCTGGATATATGGGAGGAATAGCAGGTAGGCTATCACTGTCCCTGATTCCTGAGGGTAAATTGAGTAATGCTGCAGAGAAGAGGAGAAGACACTGAATAATGACATCACAACAGTATAATCCTAATGTTAATTTAAAATTAAATATTCCTCTAAATATGGCTAAAAGTCCAAAAAGGGTGGGAGAGAGAATGAGGATTCCAACACAGCAGTGGGAGCAAGTGGTGACATGGAGGTGAGTGAGAAAAGGTGACTGA
>NC_139627.1:2724845-2744845 GCF_964638095.1 Poromitra crassiceps | reverse complement strand
GTCCTATTGGCCGGCCTTGGAGGAGTGTGACGCGCACAGCCTTCAGAAGTGGGGCTCAGAGCGCCCCCTGGGGGGCGACTACAACAAGGACGCCGCCAACAACAACCAGCCTGACGCATCGCTGACCAGCGGGGACGAGAACAGCCTCACCCAGCCCAACAGGCACCGCAAAGGTAAGAGGGACACACAGTGTGTGTGTGTGGCTGTCACTTTTTATTTGAAATTCAAATTTAACTTCGAATGTGGGGGAGGAGGGCATGTTCGAATGTATAATTGACCTGTTCGATTATTTTTTTTTATTAACCAAAATTAAGCAAATGCTGCTTGCTGGTAATGTTAATCCCATGTCAGAAAAAGTCTCCAGATTTGTCGCGTTAGTCTCTTCTGAGAAAGATTGTCTCCAGGATCTGAAAAGTTGTCTCGAGTTGGATGCAGCCAAGTTTGTGAGGCAGTGTTGTGACTGTGAGCGTCCAAGCTAACACGTCGGGCCGATGCCCGGTGTCCTGGCCTGCAAAAAAAATAAAATAATAATAATTAATTAACCAAAAAACTTCGAATATATTCGAACAGTTTGCGGGCAATTAAAGTTCGTTCAAACTTTATTTTGGGAAAAAGTGACAGCCCTAACACACACACACACACACACACACACACACACACACACACACACACACACACACACACACACACACACACACACACACACACACATACACACACACAGTCAAAATTGAATGGGCAAGAATGTGTTAAAAACTGCTACAACCCACTGTACTTTATGCATTTTTAATCTGGCTTCAACATTTTATGAAGGTGGTCTCAAATAGTTGTCTTTTTTCACTTGTTCCTCACTCTCTCTCTCACTGCCTCACATCCCACCTATCTCCTCCACCATGCTCCCTCTCTCCTCTCTCCTCCCAGGTATCCTGAAGAATCGTATCGGTTGTCCCCCGGCCCTCCAGGGCCTTGCCACCATGGGCCGGGTCCCCAGCGAGCTCAACTGGTACCGAACCTCCACTCTGGGCCACCGGGGCGTGCCCGCCGCCTCCTACGGCCGCATGTACTCTGGCACGGGCGCGGTCGGCACCGGGACGGGCTCACTGTCCCAGCCGGCCTCCCGCTACTCGTCCCGCGAGCACCTGGACTCTCTGGCCCGGAGGCAGCTCGGGAGGCAGACGGTCGGGGGGTCGAGGGACCGGCTGGACTCCCGGGGCTCCAGGGACAACCTGGACCTCTTACCCAGGAGGAGGGAGCTGGGGCCGGGGCAGGGGGGTGGGCTGGGCGGCCTGGGGGTGGAGCATCAGCGGGTCTCATCCTCCAGGGAGAACTTGGCGGGTTCCAGGGACAGACTGGACTACCAGCACCCGGGCAGCGCCCACGCCTCGCGGGAAGACTTGAGTGGGAACGGGATCGTGGACGGGGGGTACCTCGGGGGATCGAGGTCCCAGCTGAACACGCTGACGCGGCGGCAGGCCTCGTCCCGGGAGAACCTGGTGGGGGCGCTGATGAGCAGCCGGTCCAGAGAGCAGCTGGACATCAACGGGGGCGGGGCGGCTCGGGAGTGGCTGCGCACGTTGCCGCCCCGCCAGCCTTCGCACCCCGACCAGGCGCCCCCCTCCCCCCCGCCCCCGCCCATCTCCGAGGAGCAGGAGCAGCCACCTCCGTCCGCCCGCGCCAGAGGACGGCTGGACTCCGCCCCCCCGTGTAGGTACCCGGGTCAGACCGCCGCCGCCCAGGTCGCCGGTTCGAATGCAAACCCGCTGAGTCGCCAGCCGTCCAGCGAGCACCTGGACATCCTGTCCTCCATCTTGGCCTCGTTCAGTTCGTCCGTCCTGACTCCTCCCCCCGCCGCCTCTAACCCCAACGGCTCCGCCCACGGACCCTCCCCCTCCCCGCCCCGCTCCACCACCTCACACAGCATCTCTGAGGTCTCTCCTGACTCTGAGTAAGTCCCTCCTGTCCTCTAACCTGTCCTCTAACCTGTCCTCCAGCTCTCCAGAGAGTTTCAGGCCCAAATCTGAGAAAATTAGTAATGTGAGATATGATTTCCCCCCACAATTTCAGTATTGTAGGTAGAGATAACAGAGCAACTATCAGAACAGTCATCTTTCTACATTCTCTACCTGTGTTCACTTCTTAAATTAAATACCGGTAATGAAGTCGGACAATTTATGAATTTACTGGGGACCACCTAACCCTCCTCAAGGACCCCCTGGTAGCCCCCGGGACCCCACGTTGAGAACCACTGTCATGTCCTCTCTTCACCTCTTCTGCCCAGCTGTCTTCTTTCCGCTCCTCTCCTCTCTTATCCATTCCCAACTGTTGTGCTGCTTCTGCTTCTTCTCCTCCCTTGAGTCTCTCCATTCCTGCTCTGTCCTTTTCTCTTTGTCGCAGCTTGTCTCCATCTTGTTGTCCAGTTACACTTTACAATAAGACGACATTCATTAAGGGTCAGTACTGACCGTTAATTAACAGGCTTGCTCTAACTTGAACCTGCCTCAACCCAAACACAGAACCTTCTTACTTCAGTGGTTGTCAAAGTGGGGTCTGGGGACACCCAGAGGTCCTTGAGGTGGTTCCAGGGGTCCCCACAAAAAAGGCTAATCATTTATTTTCACTATAATTACATCGATAATTAACACAATGGCAGAATGTCAGAGTATTTTGGTCATGTGTTTCATACACTTTCTGTCATAAAACATCTAAAAGCAAAGATCTTATCAGATGGGGATCCTGGGACAAGATCCTATGGGGATCTGATCTGTGGTCTAATTTGTGTCAGTTCAGGCGTCCTTGATGTGAAAAGTTGGAGAATCCCTGTCTTAGTCGACTGATTATGCATTAACTAACCCTTAATAAATGTACCCTTATTGTAAAGTGTTCCCTGTTGTACTGTTTCATACAATAGGTGGTATAATTTGCTAACTAATTATCTAATTAGTATCTAAGTTATACTAATTATACCTAGTTATCAAACTAATAATTTGATAACTCATCAATTATTTCACTGTTTCCCTTTTCATCCCCTTCTTCCCCACAGAGCCAACAGAAGCGAAGGACAGTCTTGATGACGGCCTCTGTATCCCATAATGCATTGCACATGTGCTCTGCGCACCAGGGACAAGTTGAAAGAACCCTGAACCACTGGAGTGTCCTGGACTCTGGAGGGCTAGAAACAAAGAGAGAAGGAAGGAAAGTAAGGATTAACGAGGAAGATGGGCGGGCGGATTGTATAAAGTGAGTTTTCCCACACAGTCCCACTGGAAATCATTTGTGACGGCTCTTTGGACAGAGTCAACCATCTCTACGACCTGTAGCTCTTTGGACAGAGTCAACCATCTCTACGACCTGCAGCTCTTTGGACAGAGTCAACCATCTCTACGACCTGCGGCTCTTTGGACAGAGTCAACCATCTCTACGACCTGCGGCTCTTTGGACAGAGTCAACCATCTCTACGACCTGCAGCTCTTTGGACAGAGTCAACCATCTCTACGACCTGCAGCTCTTTGGACAGAGTCAACCATCTCTACGACCTGCAGCTCTTTGGACAGAGTCAACCATCTCTACGACCTGCAGCTCTTTGGACAGTCGGCGAGTCAACCATCTCTAGGATCTAAAACACAAACTCCTCAGATGTTCAACACAAACACAAAAATCAGCCCGGATCCAGAAAAGATCCCTCGAAAAGAAAAAGATAAGAAAAAGACAAAAAAAAAAAAAGACTGTAAATAACATTTTTATACATTTTGTATCTTTTTTCATTGGAGATGAAGAAAAAAGTCTCTTGTGATGTTTTTGTTTTGTTTTTGTTTTTGTTTTGACGATTGTGTCCGTGTGAGGTTGTGCGCAGGGTCGGCGTGACTGGAATCTTGTTTGTTGCTGAGGGAGAGATTTCCCCTACAAAAAAAGAAAAGAAAAAAATCTATCAAAAATGTCACTCCCCAAAACCGTTTTTTCCTCCCAAACATTTTCCTCATAGCCATCAACTTTGTGTACAGAGCTTAGCGATAGCAGGGCTCCGGCAATACTATTGGATGTGATTACAGAAAGCGTGACACGTGTTGGAGGGGGAAACAAAAGTGATTGTAAATACAGGAAGGGATGATAAGAAAAGAGATTTGATGGAACTGAATGTGCAGGGAGGAGCTAGGAGGGAGGAGCTAGGAGGGAGGAGCTAGGAGGCGAGAAAGCCGACGTTAAGGAGGGTGACGAGTTGCTGTCAGAGATCTGTCCAGCGCGCACAGCTTTGGCAGGAGATTGTGCTGTTTTGTGATCCAAGTTCTTCTGTATGTGAATGTCATCTATCTGTGTGTTTGTGAACCAGACCATATCGCTTTATTGATATTACAATATCATAGTCCATATCTTACTGGGAATCTGGAGACCTGGCTGGGGGTGAAGCTGTATCTTCTCAGTCTATCCCCTTTTGAGGGTGTCGGTTAGCAGCTGCAGCCGTTTAAATCACTCGCTGCAAAATGTGACAACCTGTCCAGTGATTTTAAACTTTGCAAGCTTATTTTGTCACATCTTAGTCACGTGATCTCACTGTGCCACCAGATCATGTTTCTGTTTTCAATACATGTCACTTGACACATGCCAATAGACTTCTTCCAAATTTGAATCAAGAAACTTTCTCCAAGACAATTTCACTTTTCACCAAGTAGATGACGTGAAACAATTGACATGATCCTGGGCAGAAACAAATGGAAAAAAGAGAAAAACAGTGAAAATGTGTTCCCAAAATAAGCTTGATCAGTCTAGATGCAAGAGAAGACAAAAGGACAATTTGGTCCGTTTGTTGCAGTGTTTTTGCACTTTTCTGCATCACGACTCAACAGATGCCACAGTAAGCAGCCTCATCTCTCTGGCAGTGTCCATTTAGAAAAGAGCAAATCCAAACCAAATGTTCATCCGGTCCAAATGAGTCAGTTACATATAATTCTCTAGTTTTCTGTTCTATATAAACAACTAAAAATTATTATCCAGGGTATGAATGTTTTGTTTTGTTGCTTTTCCACGGTATGAATGTTTGTTTTGTTGCTTGTTTTTCATGATAATCTGTGAATTGGTCGTGCCATGAAAGTGATGCCAAGCTGAAAGATACTTTCTAGAAACAAGACCAGCGTCCAAAATTAACTTTTTTGTCCACCAGCCAAAGGACTAGTGAATGTTCCAGTTTGACCTGCCATTCAATAGATGACCATTGGGGTTTTTTGGCTGGTGAGTGAAGCAAATCTACCAGCCACTTGCCTATTTTACCAGCATTTGGCTGGTGCTCATTTTGGACCCTGAATAAGACCCTAGATCCGTGCCACAACACAAAGCGGCTGTGTTGACTATTTGCAAATGTAAGTGAATGTTTTGACTTGTGTGTAGGAGCCCCGAAAGCAGACCTACATGTCCAGTGGACTGTCTCCCTGAATGTATCAATTCATCTCAGTGTCACATGTCCAGTGGTCCACATGTCCACTCATCTCAGTGTCACATGTCCACTCATCTCAATGTCACATTTCCAGTGGTCCACATGTCCACTCATCTCACGTTATGAGTTATTTCGAATCAAATGGAGCACAATGAGCATTAGGATAAATCACGTGGAGATCAAAGTGCGTCAAAAAGCTGTGACTGAAATGCAACTGCAGGAAAGACGGGATGGCAGTTAGTCAAAAGAGGAGGAAGAGAAAGAGAGAAGTGGGTGGAAATGCAGATGATGGAGAACAAAACAAAAACACACATCTCAGTGAGCGCAAAGTAAACCTCCTCTGAGCGCTGTTGTCATGTCCATGTCATGTTGTCATGGTGTCATGTCCATGTCATGTTGTCATGGTGTCATGTCCATGTCATGTTGTCATGGTGTCATGTCCATGTCATGTTGTCATGGTGTCATGTCCATGTCATGTTGTCATGGTGTCATGTCCATGTCATGTTGTCATGGTGTCATGTCCATGTCATGTTGTCATGGTGTCATGTTGTCATGGTGTCATGTCCATGTCATGTTGTCATGGTGTCATGTCCATGTCATGTTGTCATGGTGTCATGTCCATGTCATGTTGTCATGGTGTCATGTCCATGTCATGTTGTCATGGTGTCATGTCCATGTCATGTTGTCATGGTGTCATGTTGTCATGGTGTCATGTCCATGTCAACCGGTTTGTGACAGTACTGTATTTATTGCCAAAACAACTGACGCGCTCCTCCCTTAAAGGGGCAGTACACGTAAAAAAAAATTATTCCTACAATTCTGTCCCTCTCACAAAATCCCCTTTCATCCAGCTGCTCCAGTTCTGTTTGTCACTGGTCAGTTTGCTTGTACAGACATGAGATTTATTTTATTTATTGATAATTTATTGAGGTTTCATTGGTTATTTACCGTTTTGTTTGTTAACGTGTGTACGAGAGGCTGTTCAAAAAGTGAGCGTATGAATTATTTTGTCCAACTGTTGCTTTTTCTCGTATGTAACGTTTCTGATTCTCCCACTGCGACAAATCCCCTGAAGGACGAGAAAACAAGGGGATATGATACAAATGGCTGTTTACACCTAAAATTAACATCAGAATCAAAAAAAGGTTGCATTTCAACATCAGGACACAGAGCTTCATTCAAACACTGGCATAAATACACTTAACTATTTTTCCTAACCCAACTATGTGGGGAAAATTTGAAAGAAAAATATACATTTCAATCCTATTTTGGTGCATTTACACTTGTGTAGATGTGTTTTTGGAGCCTTATCCAGGCAGGCATTATCTCAATATTTGTGAATTTCTCCACATATGAACCATAATACTGGGTGTAAACGCTGCCGTTTGCTATTGTCTCAACGCAAACATTTTCTCCCCGTTCGCTTTTATAGATCCAAAGCCTCACTTCAACAAGCACAAAATCAGATTTTTGGGGATCGAACTCAGAACCTGGGGACCATGGGAGACGGAAGCTCTAGCAACAAGGCTAAAACCACACCCATGCTGCTAGAGCTCCGCCTCCTATGCTGCTAGAGCTCCGCCTCCCATGCCGGAGGTTCCGAGTTCGATCCCCTGCTGCGGGGGACTACACACAACGCAGGTTACATGTAATGATCATGAGATCAAATGAAGCTTTTGTTTCTTCTGATTTAGTCCAAAGTAAGATCCATACGAGTGAGGGGGGAGGAAACAATGGAGTTGAGACCGAAAAGAAAGAGCGAACAATGACAGGGGAAAAGTTGAATGAGAAGAGAGAGAGCAGAAAGAGGGGGGGATGAGTGGAGTGGAGGGGAGGGAGACTGTCTCTGTTAGTTTGTGCGTTCATTATGGGATGCCTTCCATCCCACCGTCGGCAAGGGGATGCCGGCATGGCAACAGCTGTTACCGCGGAAACAAGAGAAATGTTGGACATTAAAAAAATGACTTATTCCTACAAGACTGTCTGTATTTGTATTTCTGTGTGAGTGAGAGAAGGAGGGTTCACACTGCTGACAGATATTATTGAAATCAAGATGTTCATAACAATTGTTCTCAATTGTTCACAGAATCTACTCGATATCCCCATTTAACCATTTACACCCATCTGTTCCAGAAGTTCTTCAATTCATTTTTAATAGCTTAACTTAGTCACAGGGCCACAAGATATTTTCTACAGTACATGTGCAATACAACATCGGTGATCAATTACTGCAAAATCAGAAATACAAGGTAATAATTTGCATCGTACTGTTGATATCCACTTTAAGTTAACACACACACACACACGAACATACGTGTGTCTGTTGAAAGATTGTACATTAAAGAATGTAATTAGCATAGGTTGCATTAAAATATTACAGTATGTACATACTGTATGTATCATGTATAATTTATAGTAATGATAATATAATAATGGACAGGATACATGGTGTAAATGTATCGATTTAAAATGCCATTCAACAGGAAAAGTAATTTACCTTCTTTGTGTAACAAAAAAGAGCAAACAACAATAATAAGTCCATTAGGTGATATGAAGCAACCAAGAATCCTTCCTCTGCTTTCAAGTACAAAAAACTGTGTATAAAAATAGTAATAGTTCCATGGTATATAGACAAAAGAATATCATAAAAATAGGATTCATATTGAATCAGTTCATCCCGTCTGATGGGAGAGCTTGTCCTCTTCGTCGCCGCTGCTGGAGGAAGAGGGCGCCACCTCTTGGCCCATCTTCTTCAGCTTGGCCTGGTAGTAGGGTTATCAAAAGTATCGATAAGTATCAGTACTAAAAACTTGAAATGGATAAAATACTCATCTGCCAGAGGTATCGATAGTATTGATAAGTATCGATAGTATTGATAAGTATCGATACAGTTTTGCAACAGTATGGATCCCAGCAGTGCTTTCTCTTAATGAAAAATCAAACATAGTACTGATTTACTGATACATAGTAGTACTGATCCATCCCTATTATTGGTGGGTAGAGTATCTGTGGTTTCAACAAGCTCAAAGTGTTTTTTTTGTATTCGTTTTATCGGGCCTAGATTATGGCCAAGCGCGCATCTGTCCGTTCATTTGTCTCCATTTATTTTTATGTCTCTCAATGTGTTGTCGAAAGTGGTGTCGAGTATCGATCGGTACGGAAGTTAGAAATTCAAGTATGGTGACGACCCTACCTGGTAGTAGGTCTTCTTCATCCTGAAGGCCTTCTCCTTCTGCCGGGCTGCTCTCCTCTTCTCCCTCAGCACCTCCTGCTCCCACTCCAGCACCTTCATCCTGCTCTCCCACTCCAGGAGCTTCATCTGCTGCTGCTGGGAGAGAGCGTCAGCCCGCTCCTGCTGCTCCATGCTTTCTACACCTTTCAACATGTCACATTTAAGACTTTTTAACACCTTTTTAAGACCATTATGAATGCAATTTAAACTTACAATCTCAAACATTTCCATTTCGTTCTCTTTGGCGACACGTGGCGACGATGAGTGGTAATTGCAGGTGAGATCCAAATAGTTTTGCATTATGTGACGTTAGTCAGTTTGTTGGGCCAAAGTAGCCACGCGCAATGCTAGTGGAGACTGAGGGCAGCAGACGGCAACAGACTCAACAAACTGATCCACAAGGCCAGGGACGTTGTGGGGATGGAGTTGGGCTGTCTGACAGCAGTGTCAGAGAGTATGGTGTCCCAAGTTACGTTCCATCATGGACAACGTCTTATGTCTCCCACCCACTCCATGACGAGCTGGTCCAACACAGGAGCACGTTCAGTGCAAGACTGGTTCCACCCAGATGCACCACAGAGCGCCACAAGAAGTAATTCCTGCCTGTGTCCATCAAACTCTTTAACTCCTCCCTCAGAGCATCAGACACTCTGACGCTGGGGACATACCAGACGCGAAACTTGCGCGCATGCGCCGCGCAGCACACCTCCGCGCAGAAGTCGCTCAAAGTGTCCACACAGAGAGCGCAGCTCACTTTGCGCGCTCTGCTCGTCCGCTATATATTTTGCCCCAGATCTCCTGTTTTCGTTATCATGGCCAAGTAAATGACGACATAAATATCTAAAGTAATATGTTTGGGATAACAGTTAATGGCTACCTTCATTATAAAATGCAATTGCATCATATTTGTCTGTTCTCCTCCCGTTTTCCCAGTGCGTGCTGTTGTAGAGAGAAGGCGAGTCCTAGCTCTCTACTTGTTGCTCCGCAGGCAACGAGCCCCTAGAAGCCGCTCCCCCTCTCCCACTGCTCTTTCTGTCTTTTCACACTTCCAAAGGGGCAATCAACAACGTAAATAAACATTATTTTACTTTGAAATTGGTTTTATTTGACGAATGTCTGGTTTCGGAGTTCCTGTCTGCCCTTATCTGATCTGTTCAGCTTGACAGAGTCGCTCACGGGCGCAGACGGCCGCACAGGAAAATAGAACTCCAGGCTGACCTGAACGGCCCTGAGCGGGCGCTGAGCTGAGCTGAGCGGTGTGCTGCACGCAATTCAGTGTGGACTGACAGATCTGTTAACATGGTGTCCTAATGAAAACTGGCTGCGCACAAGGTCGCAAATGGTCGCGCCGCGAAGCTTACGTGCAGGAGACGCGTGCGGTGTGTTTTCACCGTGAGTCTGAGTCTGGGTTCGGCATTTTCACATATTTTAACGGCCCGGGCAGTGCAGACTGGCTCCATTGACGGGTTCTGTTGGTGTGGGCATTTAAAAAAGCCTGACCTGCGCATCACTACTACTTGGGAATGAGAACCGTGTTTACTCAATCCAACCTCCAGAACCACTCACATCACCTTCAATTTCATAATTTCAAAATCATATTTAAAACAGAAGTAAACCCCAAAATCTCAGTTTAACTCCGCTCAATGCATATTTTTTAAAACATTTTAAGGCCTAAAATTCAGATGATTGGACTTTAGACTTGTTACGGACCTGCAGAAACCCGGTGCTCCAGAGCCTCGGCCCTCTGGTGCTGCTGCTCCAGTCGCGACAGGTCCACAGCAGCTTTGGGGCGGGGTGGCCTGGGGCTCACCTCCTCTGTCCTGCGGCCCAATATGGACGGGTGGAGGCGCTTGTTTATGACCTTGGCAGTGCCTGGGGGGGGGGGGGTCAGAGGTCAAAAATCAGCTAAATTAAAGGCAGAAATTAGAGGATAAAAGCAATTTTATGCATTCATCCAAATGCATTCAACACACACACACAACTCCCCGACTGACATCACTTCCGTCACAAATTTTGCTCGAGTGACATCACTGATGACATCAGTCGAGCAATTGCGTGACATCACTTCCAGTTGAGTGACATCACTCACACGAGATGGATTCGCCCAGGTGACTTTTCACACCTGCCTAACCCTAACCCCTTCCAGGTGACTCCATCTCAGGTGAACTCTCGTGCTCGTACACATAAAGCCACGCCTAGAAGCGGTAGCACCGCTTATATTATTTAATTTTTTTACTGTAGTTTTCAAATTTTCATCCACTGTTCTCAGGTGGGACATGGCCCAAAATGATCAGTGTAAGCAGAGTATTATTCACTATAAGCAAATTATTTAAACAGCATGTGTATAGGAATAATTCGGGACGAAGCTTCCTGATCAATATAAGCGGCTGATCATTATAACCGTGATCACTATATGCAGATTCCACTGTATATTCATTAACAAATACAGAGTTCCTCATCAGATAACTTATGTGCAATCTTGTTTCAGATGGTGTTAATGCCTACTGGAATTTAATTCAAGACCAATTTAAAAACCAAAACACAGAAACAAAACTGGCAAAACCAGCAAGTTGTAAAACCATAAATGAAAGCAATATGATGCATTTTGTACTACAAACTCTTGGCCAGAGCCACCCGTGTAGAGAGTTGCATCAAACAGTATTTTATGCAGAATTGTAACAACTGTAATATTTGCTCATACTTTTAGATCACTGTACCTGGTGAGGTGATGTAGGTGGTTGGAAATTCAACTTCCTGGAATTCTGCATTGTGGGAAATGGAGTTTGCGCTGGGGCTGTGCTGTAATTCTGACCATGCATTGCCTGTGGTTCTGTCCAGGGAGTCGCGCTGCAGGCAGAAGGCCACATGCTCCTTACGGTCTTCATTCTGACAAGTAGAGAATACAATTTAAAGGGATTATTTCATGTTGATGCCACAAATATTAACTGTTCCAGCTAACAGTGTTGCTCCTTCTTTCATTTAATTATGCTATTGCTAAATTATATTTCTAATATTAATGTAAATCCAAACTAACTGATTGGATCCAGTCTGCAATTAAGACTTCAAAATATTTACCATATTTATACTGCCGTCTCCATTCTCTGGAAATTATGATCAAGACATGAGAGAGAGAGAGAGAGGGGGAGAGAGGATGGAAGGTAAATGTGTAACGAAAATAAGTAGTGAGTGCCACCTGCTGGTGGAAGTAGGTACACCACCAACAAACACAAGCACGCACACACACACACACACACCATTTGATGGATACTTTCATCCACATAGCGTTATTTATACACTGTTGAAATGTATGTTGCGCTGTTGCCTTCTGCTGACATCACGTTATATAACGTTAAATAAACAAACTGCTGCTACTGCCACAACAACAACAACAACAACAACAACAACAACAACAACAACAACAACAACAAGGCACAAAGTTCAACAAACCAGTGAATTAGCAGACACATATCACGACATGCATTCACATGCCAACACTCTTTGTTTGCAGCCCTTTCCCAGGAAGCTAACAGCTGTGTATGTTGAACCCAGGATGCTAACAGCTGTGTATGTTGAAGCTAACAGCTGTGTATGTTGAAGCTAAGCTAACCTTGCGCTAACGTGAGCCTGCGCACCGCAGCTTTGTGGTGCGCTCCAGCGGCGTGGCTGGTGAGCGCTGCCTCGCCCATGGTCTGCAGCTTGATGAGTTTACAGCAGGCTCTGCAGCGGGCCAGGTGGATGTCCTGGAGGTCCCGCAGCAGCCAGTCCTTGTAGATCACCTTGTTGAGCCAGGCGTCCTGAAACTTACATCCAGGCATCTTTTAGCTCGTTTAGCTGCGTGAAGTTAGCTTTTGGACGGATAGCTAGCAAGACAGAGGCGTACCTTGTAGCAGCAGGGGGCGTACCTTGAAGTCATGCATGTGGATCAGATGTGGATGTGTTCACCATTTAATATAGCGTTTAGTGGTGTTCACAGCAGAGACACAGGGGAAGAGAGAGAGAGAGAGCTTGCTTGGCTCAGCCCTAGACGCCGGAACCGGAATATGTCAACCGGATACGTGTCACATTCTTTATCGTTCCCCCGTTGAAACGGCGACTGGACGTGACGCCGATTCGAGTTGTGTAGGCTAACCAACTAGTGGCGGCGATGCCATATTGCACAAACGTTTTGTTTTAAAACATTTATGTAACTTTTTTGTCACCTCGTGTTAACAGGCGCTACACGGAAGATGTTTATGGCGCGCACGTATCCGGTAACCGGATTCTGGTTCCTCCCATTGCGCATTGGTCACACCCCCAGGTCCAGAAACCTCACTAACGGCTCCAGACTTTAGAGAGAGCTCAGTGTTCACAGCAGAGAGAGAGAGAGAGAGAGAGAGAGAGAGAGAGCTTGGTTCAGTGTTCACAGCACAGAGAGAGAGAGAGAGAGAGAGAGAATGAGAGAGCGAGCTTGGCTCAGTGTTCTCAGCACAGCGAGAGAGAGAGAGAGAGAGAGAGAGAGAGAGAGAGAGAGAGAGAGAGAGAGAGAGAGAGAGAAAATGAGAGAGCGAGCTTGGCTCAGTGTTCACACCACAGAGAGAGAGAAAGAGAAAATGAGAGAGAGAGCTTGGCTCAGTGTTCACAGCAGAGAGAGAGCAGCATGAGACGGCGGGCTGACTGAGTGGAACATGCAAGCAAAGAGATACTGACTGACAGCTAATCCAGAGAGGAACCAAGGTAGGAGACGATTTTCAGCTTCTCTATCCTTTCAGCTGCACTGCTTTAGAATGGAGTTAATGAGTCAATTAGTGAGGAGGTAACTTACAGGCTAACACTTTGAAAAAGAACTCAAGCCAAAAAGGAAGGATAATAATAGCATACATATTTCACAGCCAAATTAAAACTCCCCATATGATCATCATATAGGAATGTTAGTGTGATAACATAGGACAATTAAAAACAACATTAATGTTAGGCTACTAATAAATTCACGATTTAGTATACCTTATTATCATAAACAGACTGGTGGAAGAAGTAGGCTACTCAGATCGTTTAGGGCGGCTATAAGTAAAAGTAGCCTACTTTAAGTCAAAGTAGAAAAGTATTAATTACGTTATGTGTATAGCCCTTTATCACACAATATGTCTCAAATGGCTTTATTAGCATCAAATGCCTACTTAAATAGGTAAAAGTAGTCATTATGCAGAATGGCCCATTTCAGAAACATATATCATGTTATTGGACTATAATTATTTATTGATGGATAACTTTAATGTTGCAGCTGGTAAAGGTGGAGCGAATTGTAATTAGGGCTGCTTTATATGCTGTATAGCTACTGTTGGATAGCTTAACCTATACAAATATATCATCATTTATTAGTTGATTTATAGTTTGTATTAATAATCTCAATCTGCAAAGTAACTTCAGTTGTCAAATAAATGTAGTGGAGTAGAAAGTAGCCTATAATATTTCCCTCTGAAATGTAGTGGAGGGGCAGAAGTATAAAGTAGCTTGAAATGGTAATATTCAAGTAAAGTACACATAGGCTACCTCTAAATTGTACTGAAGTACAGTACTTTAGTAAATGTAGCCTGCTTACTGTAGTTACATTCCACCACTGTATTATAGTCGTACCATAGGAGATTAAAAAACACCACAAATGTCCTTATTAGAGCACTGCAGATGCACTATGAGTCCCTGGGAATGGGAGGAATATTGCTGTGATTTCTGTTGGTTTAAACTTTAAAGCATGTGCTGTATCAGTGAGTGATGATGAGTGATGAGCCTCTCCCAGCAGGCCTCACCTGACCTGTTGCCTGCTTTCACAGTCGTTATTCTAAGCAGTGGAAGTTGTCAACAGAACAGAATAGAACTTGACTTCCGTTCTGAATCGATTGTGCAGAATGTACAGAATCCTTGATCTTTGTAGAGAATCAGTGAAGGTCCGAGCTCCTCATGTGAGAGATGTTTGCAATAGTTTTGAAACACGACAGATGGTGGATATTTCCCTCGGTCAGCACTGTAAACAAAAGGGAACATATAAGTCAACATGCAATATCGCAGGATAGAATGTTCAGCTGGAAAAACAAAGATCTCCAAATGATAAGGAACGGCCATGGAAAAAGACTGTCGATTTATTATAGCCGCAACATGCTGCTAATGTACTACCACTCTTGTTTGACTTGTGTCTTTCTGGCCATCCACAACTGGCTGACATTGACTGTTAGCTGATATTTACTGCCTGGCTTCCTCCCATTCAGCGGAGCCAGCTCAGCCATGCACACTCATCTGTCACGCCAACTCTACAGTCAGGAGTCACTAGAAACGTAGAAGATATGTGAAAGGAATTCACACACACGTCTGATCAAATACAAAATGACAGATTGATTTTTGTCTCCATTTTGAAACCATTTCAAATGAGGAACAAGAAAGGAAAAAATAATGTAATCTGGAATTCAGCTTCCTTGCTTCATTTGCAACATCTCAACTGTAAAGACTTCCATGATAGTCTTTCTTGATAGTCTTTCTTTATAGTCTTTCTTTATAGTCTTTTATGTGCAGTGTTTCCATGTTCTTTTGGAGCAGAATTTGCATTTCTCCTGGGTGATTTTCATCCACTTTTGCATGCACAGTCCACACAGGAATCAGCAGTAAACAGTGCAGATATGCAGGTGAATTCATGCACAGACCACAGAGGAATCAGCAGTAAACAGTGCAGAGAATGCAGGTGAATTCATGCACAGTCCACACAGGAATCAGCAGTAAACAGTGCAGAGATCAAGTCAGAGGTCAAGTGTGTGTGTGTGTTTGTGTCAAGGTGTTTCATACCTACCGTTTTGAGGTGGAAAAGCAGGAAGTAAAACAGGTGTAACCAATAACATTAATGAGGGCCCTGTCACTGGAACAGCTAAATGGGATGGAACCATCATTCATGGCATTGGTTATACCTGCTTTATACCTGGCTCAGTGGTTAGCACTGTTGCCTCACAGGAAGAAGGTCCCGGGTTCGAACCCCGGTCCGTCCCAGGTCCTTTCTGTGTGGAGTTTGCATGTTCTCCCCGTGTTCGTGTGGGTTTCCTCCGGATGCTCCGGTTTCCTCCCACCACCAAAAAACATGTACGTTAGGGTTAATACTCCTGTCAGTGCCCCTGAGCAAGGCACTGGCAAAAGAACTGGAGTTGATCCCCGGGCGCTGCACTGCGGCGGCCCACTGTTCCTAGTTCTAGGAAGGTTCCTAGTAGAGGATGGGTCAAATGCAGAGGTTGAATTTCCCCATGGGGATAAATAAAGGATAGCTTAACTTTACTTACTGCTTTAACACTTCAAAACGGTTGCTTTGGAAAGAGTCAATTGGCTAAAAGGTGACGGCTGGGGGGGGGACTGCCCCTGCCCCCTGCATCTTGGAAATTTGCATAATGTGGCCGCAGCTATTGCACATTTTCACTTGTTTCTCTATTTATTCTCCAACTTTGTCCTTCCTTTGGAGGCCCAGTATCTTCTACTGTGTGCCATGGAAACTAGACACAGACATGATCTACTACTGTGTGCCATGGAAACTACACACAGACATGATCTTCTACTGTGTGCCATGGAAACTAGACACAGACATGATCTACTGTGTGCCATGGAAACTACACACAGACATGATCTTCTACTGTGTGCCATGGAAACTAGACACAGACATGATCTACTGTGTGCCATGGAAACTACACACAGACATGATCTTCTACTGTGTGCCATGGAAACTAGACACAGACATGATCTACTGTGTGCCATGGAAACTACACACAGACATGATCTACTGTGTGCCATGGAAACTAGACACAGACATGATCTACTGTGTGCCATGGAAACTAGACACAGACATGATCTCTACTGTGTGCCATGGAAACTACACACAGACATGATCTACTGTGTGCCATGGAAACTACACACAGACATGATCTTCTACTGTGTGCCATGGAAACTAGACACAGACATGATCTACTGTGTGCCATGGAAACTACACACAGACATGATCTACTGTGTGCCATGGAAACTAGACACAGACATGATCTACTGTGTGCCATGGAAACTAGACACAGACATGATCTCTACTGTGTGCCATGGAAACTAGACACAGACATGATCTTCTACTGTGTGCCATGGAAACTAGACACAGACATGATCTTCTACTGTGTGCCATGGAAACTAGACACAGACATGATCTCTACTGTGTGACATGGAAACTAGACACAGACATGATCTTCTACTGTGTGCCATGGAAACTACACACAGACATGATCTACTGTGTGCCATGGAAACTAGACACAGACATGATCTACTGTGTGCCATGGAAACTACACACAGACATGATCTACTGTGTGCCATGGAAACTAGACACAGACATGATCTACTGTGTGCCATGGAAACTAGACACAGACATGATCTCTACTGTGTGCCATGGAAACTAGACACAGACATGATCTTCTACTGTGTGCCATGGAAACTAGACACAGACATGATCTTCTACTGTGTGCCATGGAAACTAGACACAGACATGATCTCTACTGTGTGACATGGAAACTAGACACAGACATGATCTTCTACTGTGTGCCATGGAAACTAGACACAGACATGATCTTCTACTGTGTGCCATGGAAACTAGACACAGACATGATCTACTGTGTGCCACGGAAACTAGACACAGACATGATCTTCTACTGTGTGACATGGAAACTAGACACAGACATGATCTTCTACTGTGTGCCATGGAAACTAGACACAGACATGATCTTCTACTGTGTGCCATGGAAACTAGACACAGACATGATCTTCTACTGTGTGCCATGGAAACTAGACACAGACATGATCTTCTACTGTGTGCCATGGAAACTAGACACAGACATGATCTTCTACTGTGTGCCATGGAAACTAGACACAGACATGATCTACTGTGTGCCACGGAAACTAGACACAGACATGATCTTCTACTGTGTGACATGGAAACTAGACACAGACATGATCTTCTACTGTGTGCCATGGAAACTAGACACAGACATGATCTTCTACTGTGTGACATGGAAACTAGACACAGACATGATCTTCTACTGTGTGCCATGGAAACTAGACACAGACATGATCTTCTACTGTGTGCCATGGAAACTAGACACAGACATGATCTACTACTGTGTGCCATGGAAACTAGACACAGACATGATCTTCTGCTGTGTGACATGGAAACTAGACACAGACATGATCTTCTAGTGTGTGCCATGGAAACTAGACACAGACATGATCTACTGTGTGCCATGGAAACTAGACACAGACATGATCTACTACTGTGTGTCATAGAAACTAGACACAGACATGATCTACTGTGTGCCATGGAAACTAGACACAGACATGATCTTCTACTGTGTGCCATGGAAACTAGACACAGACATGATCTACTGTGTGCCATGGAAACTAGACACAGACATGATCTTCTACTGTGTGCCATGGAAACTAGACACAGACATGATCTACTGTGTGCCATGGAAACTAGACACAGACATGATCTACTGTGTGCCATGGAAACTAGACACAGACATGATCTTCTACTGTGTGCCATGGAAACTAGACACAGACATGATCTACTGTGTGCCATGGAAACTAGACACAGACATGATCTTCTACTGTGGGCCATGGAAACTAGACACAGACATGATCTACTACTGTGTGCCATGGAAACTAGACACAGACATGATCTACTGTGTGCCATGGAAACTAGACACAGACATGATCTTCTACTGTGGGCCATGGAAACTAGACACAGACATGATCTACTACTGTGTGCCATGGAAACTAGACACAGACATGATCTACTGTGTGCCATGGAAACTAGACACAGACATGATCTACTACTGTGTGCCATGGAAACTAGACACAGACATGATCTACTGTGTGCCATGGAAACTAGACACAGACATGATCTACTGTGTGCCATGGAAACTAGACACAGACATGATCTACTGTGGGCCATGGAAACTAGACACAGACAAAAGACAATGTTTAGAAAGCACAATGATAAAACCATGTGCCTGGCCTGCATCTGCCACGCTTTGTCCTTTCATCAGAGCAGGCAGGGTATGCCCATTTGCTGTGTGTGTGTGTGTGTGTGTGTGTGTGTGAGAATGTGTGTGTGTGTGTGTCTGTGTGTGTGCGTCTATCTATAATTTGCCCCGTTGGAGTGGGGGTCTTCCAGGAATACCCCTCACCTCCCTCCCTCCCTCCCTCCCAGCACAACCAAGTTCTAATCTTCCTGAATCTCTCGCTTCAGAAACTGATCTGGGACCAGCCTCTCACTATTATTATGAATACCGCCGTACAAAGTCTCACAGTTTCTGTTCTGACCCTGGATCTGCCCTTGGGAAAAACGCCCCCCCCCCCCCCCCGCCACTCCCCTTACAGCATCCCAGTGTTTCTTTAGCTGGAACAGGCTGCTCTTGCCAAGCAGCTGTCAGTGTATTTATAGGTGTTTTGCCTGCTACTTTTAGTCACGACCCCCGTTCCACGTTCATAACACGACAACCCCCATGTCCCCCGAAAGAGTTACGGGCTTAATATAGGCTGAGCGGAAGATGGCCGACACACCAGGCCATCCTCACGAGGAAAACGACAACACCGGTCCATTTTCAAGGTGGTTAAAACTAAGTACCGATGTTTTACGAATGTGACCTCTTGCGGTCATGGGAGTAAATGCATGCATGCAGTGCACATGCTAGACTCAGGAGCTGTAACCAGGAAGTAGCGTCGTAGTGGTTTTTAAACGTAACGACAGTCTGATATTGAAAATATGCTTGCTGACACGTAAGGGCGAAAAGGTGGGATCGGCGGATGCGGGTAACTTCCTCGTCTTTCAACCGAGAGGACCGGGGGTTCGCCTCCCAATGTGTCCCGCTTTTAATCATAACCCAAACTATAACCCTTAACCTTAACCTACTTGTTTTAGTTGCTTAACCTTAACCAAGTTGTTTAAGTTGCCTGAACATAACTGAAGTTGTTGAAGTTGCCTGAACATACGGCGTCAATCCCACCAAGCCCGTTTTACGAGCCTGCGTGCACCCGCTGCATCGATCCGCTAGCACCGAGCCTCCCCCGCTGTCACCACCGGGCCATCCTGCCCGCGTCCTGCCCGCGTCCTGCCCGCGTCCTGCCCGCATCCTGCCCGCATCCTGCCCGCGTCCTGCACGCGTCCTGCACGCGTCCTGCACGCGTCCTGCCCGCGTCCTGCCCGCGTCCTGCCCGCATCCTGCACGCGTCCTGCACGCGTCCTGCACGCGTCCTGCCCGCGTCCTGCCCGCATCCTGCCCGCATCCTGCCCGCGTCCTGCACGCGTCCTGCACGCGT
>NC_139627.1:2712345-2717345 GCF_964638095.1 Poromitra crassiceps | reverse complement strand
AGTTTCAATTGTACAGAAACATTTCTCAGCTCAGCATCAGCTGAAAATCATCAAGTCAATCACCCTGGGAAATACTGCTGTTGGCCCTATAGCAGTGATACTCAACTTGCAGCCCGGGGGCCAGATGCGGCCCGTGACAGGGTGCAGAGTGGCCCCCCGACCATTTCCTAATAATTTCACGTTAGTTTTAATAAAGTTTGACTGAGCTCCAGTTAAATTGTCAAATACCACCATCTGCTCGCTACCCAGGCACTTATGTATGTACTTAACCTAAATAACTTAACCTAACTAACTATCCGGTGTGCACAACATTGTCAGACTAAACTCCGGCTGACACCTCAAAAAACTACAATCCACTACAGAAAAATGTATATTGTTTGTTTATTAACTGGCCCCTGGCCTTCTATCATTTCACAAAAGTGGCCCCCGGGCAAAGCAAGTTGAGGATCCCTGCCCTATAGGCTACACATCGATATACAGTACATAGACCCAATGAATTTACAGACCTACCCCAAGATCTCATTTCCAATGCCCATTCCTCAATGTATCTTTACAGAGGAAGCACATTGCCTTCTCTCTTCACTGATGAATGGAGTGTTTCCTCGTGTGTCTAAACTACTGTAGGAGGCTACTTGATGTTAGGTCCTTGTGCCAGTATCAGTATCAGCATGCTGTTTGTTACACTGTTGCTTTTCTTTGTCTCCCTGTAGAAACATGTGGAGGACCCTCGCACTCTCACTGCTGCTTGTACTGGCACTGAGCGCCGAGGTGAGTGTGTGTGTGTGTGTGTGTGTGTGTGTGTGTGTGTGTGTGTGTGTGTGTGTGTGTGTGTGTGTGTGTGTGTGTGTCTGTCTGTGTGTGTGTGTGTGTGTGTGTGTGTGTGTGTGTGTGTGTGTGTGTGTGTGTGAGAGAGAGAGAGAGAGAGAGAGAGAAAGAGAGAGAGTATCTGTACCCTGTATACTGTATGGCGTAATCTTTCACACAGTCTTTGCCACACTTTCATATTCCTTTTTATGTTATAATATAATAATGCATGTGTTGTTATGTTATAATATAATAATACATGTGTTGTTATAGAGACAGTCCGTAGGTCTGGGAACGCCCATACAGGCTCTAGGAACGCCCACAATAGACGCTGGGTTAGCCTGGGGGCGGGGTCAGGGTGGGGTAAATTCCCCCGCTCTATCCATTCAGCAAAGTTAGAATTTAGCTGATAGCCCAGCCCAGGCAGACACGATCGGGGATTTAACCACCGCAGTAAACGCACATCTGAGCAGACGTCTGGTGTTCTGCTCTAGAACCCCCAAACATGCAGTTTAGAGCCGCAGCACCGTCTTTTGGTGAGTCAGCCCATGAGATATATCGGCGGTTTTACCCCACTCGCGCGCCAGCCGTTTAACATTTTGTGGGCGTTCCCAGACATGCGGACTGTCTCTATGTTATAATATAATAATGTATGTGTATTGATTTAAAAAATGACCAACTCCACCTTTCTGTCTCAGTAAATGATGCTGCTTATGATACCTCTGCTGTTATTTTACATTTTGCACATCATGTTAATGCAGGAATCCAGACTTTTGTGCTTCTTCTAACACTTGCTCAAATGTTTGAAATATCAGAGTATGTTTACTTAAACCCCATCCTTAGTTCTATCCTCTTCTTCCTTGCTGTGTCCTCTGCACTAATGTACATTCATTTCTGTGGGACTCCAGGTGGCCCAGTGTGAGGACGTGGGGTCCATGGTGGCTGTAGTAGAGGAGGTGGTGGTGGAGGAGCAGAAGAAGGAGAACATGTCCGTGGTGCCGGGACGCTCCCGGCTGCAGATCCTGGCTGCCCAGTTTGAGTGCTACCTGAAGATAAACCACGACCCGGCCCGGACAGAGGAAGGTCAGGACACTTTGATGCAATAGCTGCAGAGTAGGCCGTCCTCACAAGGAAAAACACAATATTAGTCCTGAACGATCGCTTCAGCGCGGCTTCAGCGTGGTGTGGCGTGACTTTGGCGTGGCTTTGGCGTATGGTGTGAACTTAGACGAACTTAGACGAACTTACGAACTTAGACGAGCGATTTTTCCTTTCCTGGAATCTGTAGAGGGAGGGTTTGAAATCATTTTCAGGGCAAACTTCCCGTTTCGCTTTGCTCAATCAGGAAGTGACATCATTTGTAAAATCTTCATCTCACAAATTATTGGAGATATAATTCATTAATTACATGAGTTTTTAGCACAGTTGACAAGTATTCACACATTCAAGCCTCTCTCTCTTTTGAATTGTCTGTGAGCTTCTGTAAAGCCTGATAGTCCTCACTCGTCATTATAAAAGAAATGTCAATGCCGCAACAGTAATTAACCTTGATTAGAAAAATAATTAACCTTGATACATAAAACAGGTAGAGAGAGGGAGGGAGGGAGGGAGGGAAGGAGAGGGGAAGCTGGCTCTTTGTCTCTGCCTCTGTCTGTTTCTCCTGCTATGCCATGTTGGGTCCATGCATTTGAGGGCATTGGGCCTGGAAAGTCCTTGAACAGTCCTTGAATTTGATGTTGAATGTGTGGGAAGAATCCTGCGTTTTAGTTGTAGGAATCAAACAAAACTTCAGGGTGAATCCAAATACAACAGAATCAGGCACAACATCCACAAATGTGAAACAACAAAATCAGTTTCGGCTTCTTTAGTTAAACCTGATCATCATACAACTTCCATCATTTCGATGCTACAGTACTTACTCTGATTCATACGATTGAGTTTACGTACAAACCGAATGTCAAGCTGAAACAGTGAGTAAACACTGCATCCCTCAGTATAAAAAACACTGTTACACAGTGGGAGAGAGAGAGAGAGACAGAGAGCGAGAGACAGAGAGAGAGAGAGAGAGAGAGAGACAGAGACAGAGAGAGAGACAGAGAGAGCGAGAGACAGAGAGAGAGAGAGACAGAGAGAGAGAGACACAGAGAGAGAGAGAGAGAGAGAGAGAGAGAGAGACAGAGAGAGAGAGAGACAGAGAGAGAGAGAGAGAGAGAGAGAGACACAGAGAGAGAGAGAGAGAGAGAGAGAGAGACACAGAGAGAGAGAGACAGAGAGAGAGAGACACAGAGAGAGACAGAGAGAGAGAGAGAGAGAGAGAGAGAGAGAGAGAGAGAGAGAGGAAGTGAGTCCTTCGCTGGTGAAAGAAGGGAAGCTGGCTCTTTGTGCTCAGTAAATAACTGCCTTTGAAAGTTTATTTTGTGCTCCACTTCCCAACGTGCCACGCTGCAACCTGCCACCGCCATGTTTCCGTCGATTGTTGACAAGCTCCGTGCCTGAAGTGGAGCGGGAAGCTCCGTGCCTGAAGTGGAGCGGGACAGCTGTGAGACGGGACAGCTGTGAGACGGGACAGCTGTGAGACGAGACGCACGCTTTACCACATTCCTGTTCATTTCAATGGATCATTTGCGTGATTCGTCATCCTGACCACAACTTTCTCAAAAAATGCAAAAGATATTCCTATGTTATGTTTCTCCGCCATGTAAGCTGCTACCCGGGACCAAGACTCATAATATTCTCTGTTCTTAGTGGACCCGGGCCGTGGGAGTTAGAATCCCCCCCCCCTCCCTGGGAATTAGACCCCCCCTGGTCTGGAGCACAGTGGTCTCCAAAGCCTCCGGGACTCAAATTCATCATAAATCACTGATGATATCACTTGATCAGTGAGAATTACATCCCTTCATTTGATGGTGATTTAACAAAGGACCTTTTAAAAGAGGATTTGTCCATTTTCAACCAGCTTTGTATCATTACAATGTAGGGAGGAGCCTAACATGTCCTGCATTTCATACAGGACAGTTTCCCAATATGTTTGTAATTTAAGGGCAAGACCAAAGACAATACAGGCTGCCAATATTTGTTTGACATTTAAGGCAGGAAATTAACAATGTTGATCTTCCCTCCATGTTGCCTGCTGGACCCGCACATTGTATTGATACAAAGCAGGGTGGAAATTGGCAGTGTTCCGTTAATGATAAGTTACCCAAATTATTATAACTGTCAGCGTTGTGGAAATTATTTGACTAAGAGCCAACTGAATCAAACAGATTTAAAATTCCAGTCAATGTCTGAAGGAATGGAAGTCCCCCTCTCCACCTTCTTCTCAGCTGTGGTTGATGGACATGGCCTCAATTGTACGGATGGAGAGATTCAGGTTCCTGAGGACTAACTCAATTAAGAGACTTTTGGCTATCTGGGACCCGTTTCTGACCTACCTTGACGAGGCTAGGGGCGACAGGCGAGTCGCCCTAGGGGCGACAGGTGACTCGCCCTAGGGGCGACAGGTGACTCGCCCTAGGGGCGACAGGTGACTCGCCCGGCTGGTTTCTGGTGGCCCCCTTGCGTGGGATGCTATGTATAACATTTCTTGTAAGCACATACGGTAAGCACCTCACACAGCTGTTAGCACCACGTTGTAATGTAATATACTGTATGACATCGGTCATTTGAACTACCTTGACAATCGACCAATGATGTTGTTGTTTTCCTTGGGCTGAAACATACATACACCCACACACACACACACACACACACACACACACACACACACACACACACACACACACACACACACCCTAATGTTAGCACCTATACAAGTCTAAATACATTATGCACTGCTGCCCCCTGCAGGTACTTTCTGCAACCGTACGTGGGACGGCTGGCTGTGCTGGGGGGACTCCACTCCAGGGACAGTCATGCAGATGTGTCCCGAATACTTTCAAGACTTTGACCCTGCTGGTGAGGCGCGCGCACACACACACACACACACACATACACACACACACACACACACACACACACACACACACACACACACACACACACACACACACACACACACACACACACAGCATTTGTAAATTTGACCTGGGTCTCCTCACAGAGAAAGTGACCAAAGTGTGTAATCCTGATGGCCAGTGGTTCCACCACCCAGAGAGCAACAGAGTCTGGTCTAACTACACCCAGTGTCAGACCTACAC
>NC_139627.1:2682345-2707345 GCF_964638095.1 Poromitra crassiceps | reverse complement strand
CACAGAGAGAGGGGACAACATGCATGATCACTTTCATTAAGCAGGAACCAAAACGGAGCTCAAGGCACAACACAGAGTACTGCAGGAATGAGTCCGGAAGACTTGGATGTTAGCACTTCCGGGTTCCTACGTGTAAAAGTCAATGGGATTTTTGGTTAAATGCTTGACATAATTTTAAAATCAAAAATCAAATTCAAAAAAGTGTGTGTACACAAAGGTTAAAGATGACATTCAAGGACATTTTGATAAATGAGGACCCTGATGAATATTAATTATGTGACCTTTTTCTTTGCAGGGACTTCTGGTGGCAATTATCTTCTGTTTCTGCAATGCCGAGGTAGGAAAGTTGTCATATTTCACAGACACCTATAGCAGATATACTGTATATATATATATATATATATATATGAAAAGTCGATAGGAATGCGTCACTACCAAAACCATTGTTTCCCTATAGTACGCCTGGCGTGCGTTCCTCTCTTGCGCCGCGTTGCTGTGGAGGGTTTTAGGCGCTCATAAAAGTTAAAATATCTTTGACATTGATCAATGTCAGTTGGGCCACAAATCATGTGGAAGGCGGATTTTCCTTTCTGTTTTGATGCCTTTTGATGCTTAAAGCTGTAGCGATCAACCCAGGTGCACACTCCACAGGTGCACACTCCACAGGCACACACTCCACAGGCACACACTCCACAGGTGCACACTCCACAGGCACACACTCCACAGGCACACACTCCACAGGTGCACACTCCACAGGCACACACTCCACAGGCACACACTCCACAGGCACACACTCCACAGGTGCACACTCCACAGGTGCACACTCCAGAGGCACACACTCCACAGGTGCACACTCCAAAGGTGCACACTCCACAGGCACACACTCCACAGGTGCACACTCCACAGGTGCACACTCCACAGGCACACACTCCACAGGTGCACACTCCACAGGCACACACTCTAAAGGTGCACACTCCAAAGGTGCACACTCCAAAGGTGCACACTCCACAGGCGCACACTCCACAGGCGCACACTCCACAGGCGCACACTCCACAGGCGCACACTCCACAGGCGCACACTCCACAGGCGCACACTCCACAGGCGCACACTCCACAGGTGCACACTCCACAGGTGCACACTCCAAAGGTGCACACTCCACAGGCGCACACTCCACAGGCGCACACTCCACAGGCGCACACTCCACAGGCGCACACTCCACAGGCGCACACTCCACAGGCGCACACTCCACAGGTGCACACTCCACAGGTGCACACTCCACAGGCGCACACTCCACAGGCGCACACTCCACAGGTGCACACTCCACAGGTGCACCAAGCTGTTCTGAACAACGTAGTCTGCCTAGGCATTTTGATGCAGCTCGACGTTTCCATCTGTGATCGCCCCCTAACTAAATGATTTTCATGCCACCCATGTAACCTTTCTGTGTGTGTGTGTGTGTGTGTGTGTGTGTGTGTGTGTGTGTGTGTGTGTGTGTGTGTGTGTGTGTGTGTGTGTGTGTGTGTGCGTGCGCGTGCGTGCGTGCGTGCGTGCGTGTGTGTGTTGGGATCCCCAGGCCCAGACGGCGCTGCGGAGGAAGTGGGCTCAGCTGAAGATGGCGTGGGGTAAGACCGGCTGGGGGGAAAGCAACGCCACTGCCAACTCCCACTGCAACTACCACACCAACTCCTCCTCCATCACCGAGACCAGCCGCACGCGCTTCAGCCTGGAGCCGCCCGCCGACAGCAACGACTACCTGTGTCCCGACGAGCAGAAGCTTCAGCAGGCCAACGGCCTGCAGCAAAGCCACAGGAAGAGGAGCGGTAACGGAGACACGCTGGAGACCACCCACATCTGATCTGAGACACAGGACCTGTTCAGACCTGCTACCAACAAGTCTTTTGCGATCTGATCTCAAGTGGACAGCTCCTAGTCTGACAGAGTTATGATTGAATGATCACAGAAACGTTACATGCAGTTACTATAGGAATGTTTGAATGATAATAGAAACGTTAAATGTTTATTCACCTCATGTAGCCCCGCCCACTTGACCCAGTTGTGTTGTGACTTCCTGTTCAAAACGCCGTCTGTTTTACCTGGTCACTAGTACTGTACTGTCACAGGAAGTGTAAACACAATAGGAAGTAACTGCTGACCCCTGTGTTGGAACATAAGGTGAATAGAATATAGAAACAAACATCTTTTTGTGCGTCTTTGTAGTGTAGCAGTAGATTCCCTGCCTACCAACACGAGGGTCGCAGGTTCACGCCCCTGTGTTACCTCCGGCTTGGTCGGGCGTCCATACAGGCACGATTGGCTGTGTCTGCGGTTGGGAAACAGGATTAGGGGGATGTGTCCTGGTCGCTGCACTAGCGCCTCCTCTGATTGGGCGCATGTTCAGGGGGGAAGGGAACCAGTAGGAATAGCGTGATCCTCCCACGTGCTACATCCTGCCAGTGAAGCTCCCCGCTGGCAGGTGAGAAGAAGCGGCTGGCAACTGCACATGTGTTGGAGGAAGCATGGTGCTAGTCTACGGCTCTCCCCAGATCGGCAGAGGGTGGAGCAGTGACTGGGCCAGCAGGGGGACAATTGGTCAAGTACAATTGGGGGAAAAAATAAAAACAACATATTTTTAGCATCTTCCCAGCGCAGCATAGTAATAGTATCTTATATAGCCATACAATATCAACATCTTCTTACTACCTGTTATTACGCAATACGAGCACTCTTCACTGTGCACTCTTCACTGTGCACTCTTCACTGTGCACTCTTCACTGTGCACTCCTCACTGTGCACTCTTCACTGTGCACTCCTCACTGTGCACTCTTCACTGTGCACTCTTCACTGTGCACTCTTCACTGTGCACTCTTCACTGTGCACTCCTCACTGTGCACTCTTCACTGTGCACTCCTCACTGTGCACTCTTCACTGTGCACTCCTCACTGTGCACTCTTCACTGTGCACTCTTCACTGTGCACTCTTCACTGTGCACTCTTCACTGTGCACTCCTCACTGTGCACTCCTCACTGTGCACTCCTCACTGTGCACTCCTCACTGTGCACTATTCACTGTGCACTCTTCACTGTGCACTCTTCACTGTGCACTCTTCACTGTGCACTCTTCACTGTGCATCCCTCTTTACAGAGAACACACTGACGGGACGGGTCGCCCTCTCCCCCTTCAAATAATAATAAACAGCCATCCATCTGTGTCTCTGACCCTGAGAGGAGAGGAGTGACTGTGGTGCTGCTGGAGCTGCAACTTCCTGTCCTGATAGCTGGGAAAATACATCCATGAACACACACCCACACACACACACACACACACACCCACACACACACACACACACACACACACACACACACACACACACACACACACACACACTCACACACACACACTCACACACACACACACACACACACACACACTCACACACACACACACACACACACACACACACACACACACACACACACACACACACACACACACACACACACACACACACTCACAGGTTAATGGTGACAGGTCCAGTCTGTGGACCCAAATGAGCTGATGATGGTGTTTCATTTTATAAGCAGATCTTTGATCTCATTCTATAATCCAAGTGTTAGACTGTTTGTTTGTTTCTTTGTTTGTTTCTTTGTTTGTTTGTTTGTTTCTATGTTTTTTGTTGTTGCTTTGTTTAGGCTGTGAAGACAGAACAAGAAGATGTGTAAATGTGCCAAATGACAGTGTATGAAGTATCAGGAGGAACACACTCTTTCCATGAAATAGCCTGAGCCCGTTAATGTAGGTGAATCTCCTGTTAAATCCACTCGGGCCAGGAAGGGGAGAAGACGGGTTGAAAGCGTGCAACATAACTTGGGCACAACTCATTATTATGACGGTGCACCTATGTTTTGTATTATTATTGCTGTTGCCGTTTTGCTATTTATAATACTTTGTATTATTGTTGCAATATGCTTTTTCAAATGCAAGACTAGAATTGTGTGTGATTTCATGGAGAAATGTGATGTCGTGTTTTTTCATTTCACCAGTAGGCTAACTGTGCTGGATCCTATACTGAATGTATACAATATTTATACAATATTTTAGGGACACTCTTTTCATAAAGTCCACTGATGAGGTGATGAAAGCAAAGAGAAACAGATGAGTTAGACGGTAAATATTCTGTCAGGAGGCTTATGAGAAACATTCCAATAAAGTGTCAAAATAAATGTTGAAGCATATTGGCTGACTTTATGTATATATTTTTAATGATGACTGATTGCCAGTTACGAGTGGAAATAAAGACAAGAAGCTCATGTGTGTTTGAGTGCGAGTTCATTATTTCACAAGATGGTTAGAGAGTAGAGTCTAGTAACACTCGCACTCAATATTCACTCTGCAGCATTTTGCAACTAAATGAAATAAGAACAACAAAATCACAGTGGAACGATATCTGTAGGCCTAGCCTACTGGTAAAATATGTGGGTTAAATGAAATCAGCAGGTGGTTATTATTAGTATTATGTATATGAGTTACAGATTTACCAATACATTGTAGACTGCAATCAAATTGCGTAGTAGTGTTTGACCACACTAGCCTACCCTAAAGTTTTGCTGCTATAGTGTGCATCCTTAAATATAATTTGTGATTCTAATCATGTTTCCGAGTCCGGTTAAAAGGGCGAGGTCCCACCGAGATTTGAACTCGGATCGCTGGATTCAAAGTCCAGAGTGCTAACCATTACACCATGGGGCCGAATGGGTCGGCCAAGACAATTAGAGTGTTTATAAAGATATTAATCGCCATTAGGCTACGCATTTTAGTTGAATAGCCGTGGGCTACTGTGTTTAAACTTCATGTTAGCTTCCACGTTATGGATAATACAGTAAAGCGGAGTTGAGACCTGCCGTGTTGTAAACCAGCCAGTTACTGTTTATTCGCGGAGAAAAGTTTATTTGGTACGCGATCTTTTTTCCCCCAGGCTGGCGAAGCGATGACCCGCCCATCTCTGCCTCTGATTGGCACAGCAGAGACGCAGGATATCAATGGATTGGATTACGGCTCTGGATTGGATGAACAACGTTTGACACTAGGCCAATCAGAGGCAGAGAAGGGCGGGTCATGGCTTCGCCATCCTGGGGGAAAATATCGCATTCGGTACGCGGTGGTGGCGGTACTGACAGGTGGATTTAGCGTTAACACTCACGTTAAATATATAGCTGGACTTGATGGATATAGAAACTGGAGCCATTTATTTCTAAATGAGGAAGATGAAGAAGCTCCTCTCTCATGGACTCGGATGAATGGCTTAGCTGAAGCTAACGTTAGCTGTGAAGCTATTGGACTGACGTAAGCTAGCTACAAAGTTTGTCAGAAGCTAACGTTAGCTGTGAAGCTAAATTGGACTGAAGGCTAGCTACAAAGTTTTTCAGTAAATAATAGTCGAGGAAAAGTTGCTGTCACTGTGTGAGAATGTCTAAAGTCCAGAAGCTGAAAGCGGTGGTGAAGCAACGACTAACTGCGGCTGTTGAAGAGATATTTGTGCTGTTTGAAAGAATGATAGCGGAGTACGAGGAGGAAGCTACTCATTCAAAACAGCAGATCGACCGACAACAGCTGGACCTGGACGCTCTTTTAAATCTTCATTTAAAAAAAATGAAGAGTGAAGAAGATGAAGAGAACCCTCAGTTCTCACAGCTTCATCAAAGCCAAACTGAGGAGAACAGAGAGGTTCTAGCCAGCAGTTCAACTGAACAGATGAAAACAGAAGCTGATGGAGAGGACTATCCAGCTAGTCATTTACAACCAAGTAAGACTTCAGACTCTTCTGAAGCTGAGACTGAAGACCGTGATGATGACAGGATGGAAACTGGTGAACCTCAGTCAGGTTCAGACTCACAGAAAAACAGTGAAGTTCTTGGGAAGAAACACTTTAGTTGTTCAGTCTGTCGTAAAAGATTTGACCGCAGGAGATCTCTGCTGAGACACATGAGAGTCCACACAGGAGAGAAGCCATTTAAATGCTCATTCTGTGGTAAAAGTTTCAGTCAAAATGTAAACTTGAAGAAACACATGATAGTCCACACAGGAGAGAAGCCATTTAAATGCCCTGTCTGTGGTAAAAGTTTTAGTCAAAATGTAAACTTGAAGAAACACATGATAGTCCACATAGAGAAAGAAATTAAATGCTCAGTCTGTGGTAAAAGTTGTGCTTATGAAAACGACTTGAAGAGACACATGTTAGTCCACACAGGAGAGCAGCCATGCTCATTCTGTGGTAACAGCTTTGTTTGTAAAAACGACTTGAAGAAACACATGATAGTCCACACAGGAGAGAAACCATTTAAATGCTCAGTCTGTGGTAAAAGTTTTGGTCGTAAAGAAAACATGAAGAGACACATGAAGATCCACACAGGAGAGTAACCATTTAATTGCTGTCTGTGGTAAAAGCTGTGGTCACAATGGAAACGTGAAGAGTCACATGAGTCACCACACAGGAAAGAAATCATCTAATTACTCAGTTTGTGTTAATATGTGTGTATTAATTATATAATTATGTTCTATTGTTGATTGTGGATTTGTTAGATCTGAGCAGTTTTGTCATTGTTTCTTATCTGAGAGTTTTCCCTACCTCCCTGTCTACCTGTCACTCTTGAAACAGTTACCAGGGGTGGCCAAACTACCGCCCACTATATATATACCAGTGTATATGTCAACCTTTAATCCCTGGTGCAGGTGATTCCAGGGAACATCAGATGAGTAGTTGAAGGAGAGTCACCACACACAGGTAGGCTGAATTTCTTCACTTTAATTCATATTTTAAAACAAGTACAAAAAACAGACACACACATATATATATATATAGCCACTTTTAAACATGAAGTCTGGATCATGTCTGGCTAGCCAGAGCAGGATATTAGCATACATTATCAGCATTGATTGGATGACATCAGTATAGATTTCCTTAATGTTAATGCACCAAAAAAATTAAATACAAAATAAAGATTGTTCACAAGTCCCAAAACTCAAGTCCAAGTCAAGTCTCAAGTCTTTGAGGACGAGTCTCAAGTCAAGTCTCAAGTCACTGTCAGTGAGACTTAAGTGCGACTCAAGTCCAAGTCCAAGTCCCCATCTCTGATACACACACACACATAATATAATAAATAATGAAGGATCCAACTGCGCTTCAGCTGTAGGAACTGGCAGGTCCGGTGCATCACAGGAGGGACGCATAAATACTTAAAGGAAAAAGTCTGGAGCAGCTCGGATCAATTAATGCCTTTTATTTAAGGTGCATAATATCAGACAACGTTTCGACGTACATACGTCTTCATCAGGTCTAACAGAGTAACAGGCAAGGAGAGCTTTTAACAGGTAGGAAAAAGGGGCAGAGCTTGCAATTAGCCAATGGCTTGGTCCTGCCTATTATTCAAATAGCCTCAAACAGAGCCTTTGCAATCAGCAATTATACAGTGAGCATAGTGAGGAGGCAAAAATAAAAGCCTGGAGTAAGATTAAAATGTACAGTGCATTATAGGAGGGGAGGGGAGATAGGCTATAAAAACAAGGTACAGCAGTTCATTAGTAAAGAGCCCAAACAGGCCTAATATAAGATTACAATGTACAGTGCATTATAGGAGGGGGGAAGGAGGTAAGAGGAGGGGGGGAGGCTATAAAAACAATACAACAATATCAAAACCCAGGTAAAGGCCTAATAGAGGATGTACAGTGCATTATAGGGGGGAGGGGAGGAAAGGGATTAGGCTATAAAAACAAAGTACAACAATAAAGGAGTAAAAACAAGACCAAGAAATGAAAGGCAGCCGATAAATTAAAGGAGACCGTCTAAAGGAAGGGGGAGAGGGAGAGTTCTTCATTGAGGCCTGCAGGCTCCAGTGTCTCCAGTGTGTGAATCCAGAAAGCTTCTCTGCATAAGAGTTTTTTAATAATGTTACCACCCCTAGGAGACATTGACACTTTTTCAATTCCACAGAACCTGAGGGTTGCTGGGGAGCCATGGTTGGCTTGACTGTAATGTCTGGCCATAGCGTTGTCCATGTTTTTAGTGCGTATTGCAGTTTTGTGTTCTGAGATTCTGATTTTAAGAGGTCTCTTTGTTTGGCCTATGTACGCCAAAGAACATGGACAAATAAGTAGATAAATAACATGGGTGCTGTTGCAGTTTATGAATGAGCATATGCCAAAAAAAATTACCATTGTGGGGGTGGGTGAAAGTTTTAGAATTTGCAGAGTTGGAGCACTGGGCGCAGTTGCCACATCTGAAGAAGCCCTGGGGAGGTTTGGAGGGGAGCCAGGTGGAGGGAGAAGGAGGGGTCATGTCCGAGTGGACTAGACGGTCTCTTAGGCTGCGGGAACGTCTAAAAGCAAAGAGAGGAGGATTAATACAAAATTCAGCAAGACGAGGATCACTTTTTAAAATATGCCAGTGTTTTAAAATGGTGTTCTTAATTCTGCCTGCTGCTGGAGTATACTGAGTAGAAAAACAAAGACGAGCAGGTGATTGTCTGGATTTTTTACTGAGTAAAGATGTTCTATCAGTGTTAAGTGCTCTTTGGTATGCTTTATCTAAGTCAGCACTGATGTAACCTCTTTCCAGAAAGCGAGTAGTTAGCTCTGTGGCTTTTAATTTGAAATTAGGAAGTGAGCTGCAGTTTCTTCTGAGGCGCAAAATTTGACCTACCGGGATATTGTGAATAAGGTGATGGGGATGGTTGCTGTCTGCTCTAAGCAGAGTATTCCTGCTGAGGGGTTTTCGATATATAGTGGTTTCCAGCATACCATCGTCTCCCTTGTAAATGGAGAGGTCTAAGAAGTTGATCTGGTTGATGTCAAACTCCAGAGTAAAAGACAGGTAATTGGTGGTTGAATTAACATATTGAAGGAAAGCATTTAGCTCTTCAACAGTACCTTTCCAGATTAGTAAAACATCATCAATATATCTACGCCATAAAGAGATCTTTGAGTGAAAGATGTTATTAAGTGGGTTGAAGATAAATATTTCTTCCCAACGGCCCATGACCAAACAGGCATAGGAGGGAGCAAATACGCTACCCATGGCTGTACCTTGGGTTTGGAGGTAATAGTTACCTGTATATTTAAAAAAGTTATTAGATAAAATTATTTCAGCTATATCCACTAAAAAGGCAGAAGGAGGTAGGACACCAGCTGGACGTTTGTCTAGATCAGAGGTTCTCAAATGTTTTTCAGCCAAGGACCCCTTACAAGATAGAAAATATACCAAGGACCCCATCATTCTGATTTGTGATTTTGGGCTAAGCTTAATTGTTTCCACGGTAACGTGCTTGACTTTTAAATTGATAGGTTTGTTGGATTAGAATGTAATCCATGAACCATTGTATTAGATTTGAAACATACAATATTTTCGTTGAACTATGAAGCTTTTGCAAAAAAAAAAGGTTTTATTTTTATTTTCCTGAAAACTTTTCGCGGACCCCCTGGCAAAGTGCCACGGACCCCTGGGGGTCCCCGGACCCCCATTTGAGAACCACTGGTCTAGATAATAGGTTAGAGCCTCAAGACCCACATTGTGTGGAATACATGTATACAAGCTTTGTACATCAAGTGAGGCTAAAATATCACCATGTTCACATTTGACATTTTTTAATGATATTCAGGACATCAGCAGTGTCACCAAGGTAAGATGGCAGCTCATGGACATATTTTCTCAAAAAGTCGTCAACATATTTTGACAAAGGCTCAGTGAGGCTGCCAATGGAAGATACAATGGGACGAAGAGGAGGGTCAACATTGCATTTGTGGACCTTGGGTACACCATAGAAAACTGGACAAATAGGGTGATCCATTGACAGAAAATGTTTTTCTTTGTCAGTAATAAAACCTCTCTTATGAGAAACATCAATAAATTCATCGATCTTAGCCTTAATATTAGTTGTGGGGTTAGAAGGTAATGTGGAATAGTGGTTAATATCCATTAATTGTTTTTTGATGCCAAGGTCATAATTATCAAAGTTCATGACCACCAAGTCCCCATCTCTGATACTGTTAGGATGACGTCATCATTCCTACTTTGACGTCGTCACCCCGACTATGATGTCATCGATCACTGATGATGTCATGGTTCATAAGTGTCTTTCATGCCTTTCGCTAGTGATGTCATAGCACAGGTGATGTCATGTCTCTGATGATGTCACAAACGGTATGATGTCATAGCACAGGTGGTGTCATGCTCGGATCTATAAAGGCCTGTTCCGGCAGGCTCTGGCCAGTGATTCATAATCTAAACTAGGATCATACCAATCTCAAGCAACGTCTGCAACCTGCAATTCCTGCAACCAGCAACTCTGCAATCTCTCTGCAACCGTTCCCAAAACCTCGAACAGTGCAGCCCCAGCTTTCAAGCTACCAAGTTCCACAACACCCCAGCTTCTCCAGACCTACCAAGTTTCCCGTGGTCATCAACTACCCGCGAATAGATCCACACTTCTCACTCCGATCCTGACAGTATGAATCACTCAGAACTGGATCTAGCGGATACATCTCCGCCAATCAGGGAGGCCTTTCGAATGATAATTGAGCTCGCAAGAGCAACCCAGGCTCTGGCTCTCGAAGCCACTGATCGGCACGCCCAGCAGGAAAAAGCAATCCAGGCTCTGGCTTCCGAAGCCGCTGGTCGGCACGCCCTCTTGATTGGCCGGCTAGATCGTCTCGACGGACTGAATCCTCCTGAGGGTGTCACCCCGCAGCCTCTGCAAGACCTCGCACTTGAGTCAAGACGCCTGATTGCCCACCAGGAAAAAGCAATCCAGGCTCTGGCTTTCGAAGCCACTGATCGGCACGCCCAGCAGGAAAAAACAATCCAGGCTCTGGCTTCCGAAGCCGCTGATCGACACGCCCTCTTGATTGGCCGGCTAGATCGTCTCGACGGGCTAGGCCCCCAGGGTGCCATTCCGCAGCCTTCTGCCCCTCCTGCCCCAGTTTCCGAGCGCGCCGCCGTTCCGGAGGTTTCCAGACCTGCCACTCCCCCGTCCACAGCGGCCGTTGCTTCTAGCTCTGCCTCTCGGCCGCCTCCAGCTGCTAAGGGCATATTCTGGGGGGGAGTTCGCGTCATCCCAGAGCAGGGGCAGCCACATTCGAGTCCCAGCAGCCATCTGTACCGTGATCTGACCGGCAGGGTTCGCATCACACCAGAGGAGAGGCAGCGCCGTTTGGACACCCGGAGCTGCCTGTACTGTGGTCGAGCCGGGCATTACCTCTCCTCCTGCTCCCGGCGTCCAGTAAGTGGTCCCACCGCTCGCCGGCCCGTGGTACTCTCAGTAGATCAAGACTCTACGTGTACAGCCGAAAGATCTGTACGGTTGGGTAGCGCTCCCTGCAGGACCCAGGAGTGGCAGTTTGTCTCCAAGAGGGTTAAAGAGTTGGAGAGGACTGTCGACCGTCTCATTGGGAAGTTCAATCGCTGCCTGATGATCGGCTCCGTCCCCCCGCAGGGGGCCTCCGAGTCTACTGGCCCTGAGGCACAACCTGAGGCACAACCTGTGGACCTGCCCCTCGCCGAGTCTGAACCTGTACCTGAGGCACAACCTGTGGACCTCCCCCTCGCCGAGTCTGAACCCATACCCCAGCAGCAGCCAATTCCTGTCCCTGACCAACACGTAGGTTCCAGCTTCATGCTGGGAGGTTCCCGTAGTGTCGTCAGCCCTCGGTCAAGAGCAAGAAGAAATAAGAGGCGTTTAAAGGAGGAGACGGTGGGTGACCTCCCCAAACTACAGGTCGGGAGGGCAGGCCTCGCTGTGTCAGATCCCCCTGCGGCTCTGCCTTCGGAGACGGCGGCATTTGACCCTTTTGATGGTCCCCAGCCTCCCATGTTTGGATCGTGCCCCGGGGGATGGCCGGTCCCAGAGGATCCACCGGACCCGGTGGAAGTTCTATCCACGTATCGGTCCATCTATGGCTTCGATATCCTGTATTAGGGAGGAGCACCTCCACTGTCCCTCACCCCCTTTGGGGCCTAACCACCTGCGTCTAACCACCTGCGGAAGAGCACCTCCACCAGAACCTACGGATTTTTTGTCTCCCAGATGCCATCCTTGATGGCCTCATTGGACGCCAGGTGACGTCCGTTGAGGGGAGGGTACTGTTAGGATGACGTCATCATTCCTACTTTGACGTCGTCACCCCGACTATGATGTCATCGATCACTGATGATGTCATGGTTCATAAGTGTCTTTCATGCCTTTCGCTAGTGATGTCATAGCACAGGTGATGTCATGTCTCTGATGATGTCACAAACGGTATGATGTCATAGCACAGGTGGTGTCATGCTCGGATCTATAAAGGCCTGTTCCGGCAGGCTCTGGCCAGTGATTCATAATCTAAACTAGGATCATACCAATCTCAAGCAACGTCTGCAACCTGCAATTCCTGCAACCAGCAACTCTGCAATCTCTCTGCAACCGTTCCCAAAACCTCGAACAGTGCAGCCCCAGCTTTCAAGCTACCAAGTTCCACAACACCCCAGCTTCTCCAGACCTACCAAGTTTCCCGTGGTCATCAACTACCCGCGAATAGATCCACACTTCTCACTCCGATCCTGACAGATACACACACACACATTATATTATGTCACATAATATAATGTATGTATGCATGACAACGGGTCAATTTTTCTCTTTTAAACCAAAAACCAGAAAATGCCTTGGGCCTGTATTCCCCCCATTCTTCCCATTTTCTTTTTAACCTTTATTTATTCAGGGATGTCTGATGTCTCACTGAGCAATGCTCTCTTTCAGGAGTGCCCTGTTCACAGACATGCACACACACATCCGTATCCTGGAAACTGGGAGATCATGGTCTCTGTGTTGGCACAGTCCCTGATACCTAGTGGTCACACCCATGCTTGTCTACTTGATTGACGCTGTATCTTTGTGATAAACAATAATAATTTGAGAATATGTGGATGGATGTGGTTGTAGTAACTAAAACTTGCCAGGTGGTGGCAGCAGAGTATTTCAAAACGTTTTTGTTGGAACATTCTTTTGATTCAATTTTTTTTAGGGTTGCATATTCCCCCCACGTCCCGTCCCCCCCATCCCCATCCCCATCCCCATTTTGTTTTTTTGTTTTTTGTTTTTTGTTTTTGTTTTTTGCTATACAAGATATTTTGGTTGGCATGGTTGGACGTTTTATTTATTTTGTAACTTTTTATTTAAGGCACTATATTTTTTTTATTGAAGTATCAGGCATGTATGTCATTTTGGTTGGTACTGTTTTGTTTTCTAAGTACACATCATTTTACATGACCCCCCCCCCCCCCCCAATCTGTAATTTGTAACTAGGTACATTTAAATGAAACTAGGTACTTTTTTTTATTTTTTTATCATTATTATTGATTCAAGTGTTTTTTTTATTAGCTCACAGCATATGTGCCCTTCAGGACATATCAACCCAGGCAGGATCAGTAGCCTAAGTGGACAGTCTCCACCACACAGTGGGAAAAAATGCTTTGGGCTCGGCCGCGCGAGCCCGCGTAGTGGGCGAGCCTAGGAATTGAGTGCGCATAGCACGCGAGATGCCTAGTTGTTCAAAAGGCAGAGTATGAGCTGTAGTAGGCTACATTTTAATGTATTTATTTATTTGTAATGTTGCAGGCAGCAGGAATTGAAGCTTATTCTACTGTTTTTATTACCTGTATTAGAGCATTAACTAAATGCCTCAATTAGAACCATGTGGTGGACTGCACTAGCTACATATGTTTTAAGGTACTATTTTTCAATATTCTGTCCAATTTTGTCCAACCCCTAACCCTAACCCTTACATGTTTAGCTAATATCCACCGTTGTAAGTGTTGGTTGCATTATGTTAAACTCACCCTACTCTTATTTAAATCACATTTCCCTTGCGGGGAATCGTTACATTTTCACCTAATCTGATCTAATGTGAACTCAATGAGGCATTTTCTGTGTAGATGTGGATCGTTATAGTCAGTGAACGCTGCATGCAGCCCCGCCCGCTCTGTCTGTCTGCAGCTGGAAGGCCGTCCTGTGCAGACCCAGCCATTAACCTTTAAGGCCTAAAACAGCTTAAAGGACACACATAGCTCTGTGTGTCATCACAATCCCTGCAACACGTGAGCACACCGCATCCTCCACTTGAGCTGCATGTATAAGCATGTATACATACCCACGCCCACGCACACCCATCTGACCACACCCACATAGGCACGCACACCCATCTGACCACACCCACATAGGCACGCACACCCATCTGACCACACCCACATAGGCACGCACACCCATCTGACCACACCCACATAGGCACGCACGCCCATCTGACCACACCCACATAGGCACGCACGCCCATCTGACCACACCCACATAGGCACGCACGCCCATCTGACCACACCCACATAGGCACGCACGCCCATCTGACCACACCCACATAGGCACGCACACCCATCTGACCACACCCACATAGGCACGCACGCCCATCTGACCACACCCACATAGGCACACACACCCATCTGACCACACCCACATAGGCACGCACACCCATCTGACCACACCCACATAGGCACGCACACCCATCTGACCAGACCCACATAGGCAGACACACCCACATAGGCACGCACACCCATCTGACCACACCCACATAGGCACGCACACCCATCTGACCACACCCACATAGGCACGCACGCCCATCTGACCACACCCACATAGGCAGACACACCCATCTGACCACACCCACATAGGCACGCACACCCATCTGACCACACCCACATAGGCACGCACACCCATCTGACCACACCCACATAGGCACGCACACCCATCTGACCACACCCACATAGGCACGCACACCCATCTGACCACACCCACATAGGCACGCACACCCATCTGACCACACCCACATAGGCACACACGCCCATCTGACCAACGGAGAAGGATTGGTGGTAAATCAATGCGCTGCTGGACTCTGGATGTGGGAACGTGACTGAAATCAATGCGGTAGGACAGTGTGTCACAGGGGGCCAGGAATAGGTCAACCAAGCAAAAACACATGCATGCTTTGACTTGTTTTCCATCTCCTCGTCAGGGAAAAGAGATGACATAATTGACCCAACAACGCAAAACAATCTATTCTCTGCATGCAGCCAACGGCCACAGAGCCGCGTCGAGCTATTCATTTGACTTCTGATGAGCAACAAAGTCATTGTTGTAACTGTAAATTAATGAATTCTATTCTACATGAATTCGATTATAGTTCAGGAAAGCCACTTTCAACCGAGCGATTCACTAGAAATGGTGGTGAGCTGCAGAGACGGGCGTACAGCAGCAGACTCGGCTGTAAATTAATTGTTTTGATGTCTTACTCTATGACTCATCCTGTGTCACTGGCAGGCAGTATGAAGCTGTTGAGAGAAAAAAAACTGATTAAGTACAAGTGTGTATGCGCACACACGCATGGACGCACACACAGTTCACACAAGAGGAAGTTAGCTAGGCTTATTAGCATTTCTGCACTTGACCCCTTTTTACGATTTCCATTCAAGTTTCCCTTTGCCGGGAAATCCTCCGTTTGTTTAGTGTTGCCTGGTCAGGGCCTGGATGTGGGGTTAACAGAGCAGATGTAGCTCACAACTTTGAATCATTGAAGTTCATTCTGTTAAGGATTTTGTTTTAAATGTGCTCTAGGCAATTTCACATTTTGGAGGCTCCAAATGCCAGTGAGGTGAGATAGTACTTCAATCCCCAGAAATCATGTATGTGACAGCTGACATCAACTGTTTGTTTGGCTCAGGGTCACTGCCACACCACACTGATGGTCAGTGGCTCACTGGGAGTCAGTGTATTTCAGCTTAAGATGCTGCTGACTCGGCCGTGGAACTCTGTCAGTACTAGTGGACCCCTGGGAGTTAGAACCCCCCCTTCCCCAGTGGTCTCCAAAGCCTCCGGGACACACTCACACTGATGATATCACTTATCCTTGTACATGTATAGAATTGGTGATGTCACCAGTGATGTCACTCGAGCACTCAATGATGATGTCATCAGTGAGTGACCAGTGAGTGATGTCATTAGTGATGATGTCACCAGATGATGTCATCATTGACATCACATCATTAGGTAATTATTAGGGCAATCTTCGTTGACAATTAATCGGCCCTAATGACCTAATTAAAAAAAGCCGGCTCTATTAGGTTAGGTCACCCGCAGGGTGTGCTTTACACTTCCTGAAAGATTCAGCTGAACTACCCAAACACACCATAGCTACCTCATGCATTTCCTCATGTGCATCTAATATGGACTTGCAGTTCAAAAAGATATTGCAAGATAGTAGTGAAAATAGGACTCCTAACAACTGTGCAAGCCCACAGAATGTATCATTCAGTTTTCATATTTGAGAGATAGGAACAAATCAAGTTCCAGTCGTCTTGCTTCAGATCTGAAAAAGTCCCCACAGAGGTTTCATTCTTTTCTACATAAACAGGAAGAGTGAGATAGCTCACAGAGAGAGAGAGAGATTTGGCTTTTAGTCTAGAATAGACTATTAAAGAAAATATTTAATTTGGAATCATTTTTGTCTTCCGTTTTTTCTCGGGCGGCCCTCAAATCAATGTTGCGTCCATAAATTGGCCTCAGTCATTAAACCTTTGAGAATCTCTGATCTAAACAATGAATTCTTCCTGGGTTCAATATAGCCACCCGTAAGTCCTGAAGAGCCTAAAGCCAAGCGTTTAGCCACAGGAGACCTGAAAAGCCTAAAGCAAAGCATTTAGCCACAGGAGACCTGAAGAGCCTAAAGCCAAGCGTTTAGCCACAGGAGACCTGAAGAGCCTAAAGCCAAGCGTTTAGCCACAGGAGACCTGAAGAGCCTAAAGCCAAGCGTTTAGCCACAGGAGACCTGAAGAGCCTAAAACCAAGCGTTTAGCCACAGGAGACCTGAAGAGCCTAAAGCCAAGCGTTTAGCCACAGGAGACCTGAAGAGCCTAAAGCCAAGCGTTTAGCCACAGGAGACCTGAAGAGCCTAAAGCCAAGCGTTTAGCCACAGTAGACCTGAAGAGCCTAAAGCAAAGCGTTTAGCCACAGGAGACCTGAAGAGCCTAAAACCAAGTGTTTAGCCACAGGAGACCTGAAGAGCCTAAAGCAAAGCATTTAGCCACAGGAGACCTGAAGAGCCTAAAGCAAAGCATTTAGCCACAAGAGACCTGAAGAGCCTAAAGCCAAGTGTTTAGCCACAGGAGACCTGAAGAGCCTAAAGCAAAGCATTTAGCCACAGGAGACCTGAAGAGCCTAAAGCAAAGCATTTAGCCACAGGAGACCTGAAGAGCCTAAAGCAAAGCATTTAGCCACAGGAGACCTGAAGAGCCTAAAGCAAAGCATTTAGCCACAGGAGACCTGAAGAGCCTAAAGCCAAGCGTTTAGCCACAGGAGACCTGAAGAGCTTAAAGCCAAGCGTTTAGCCACAGGAGACCTGAAGAGCATAAAACCAAGCGTTTAGCCACAGGAGACCTGAAGAGCCTAAAGCAAAGCATTTAGCCACAGGAGACCTGAAGAGCCTAAAGCCAAGCGTTTAGCCACAGGAGACCTGAAGAGCATAAAACCAAGCGTTTAGCCACAGGAGACCTGAAGAGCATAAAGCAAAGCATTTAGCCACAGGAGACCTGAAGAGCCTAAAACCAAGCGTTTAGCCACAGGAGACCTGAAGAGCCTAAAACCAAGCGTTTAGCCACAGGAGACCTGAAGAGCTTAAAGCCAAGCGTTTAGCCACAGGACACATGAAGAACATAAAACCAAGCGTTTAGCCACAGGAGACCTGAAGAGCATAAAACCAAGCGTTTAGCCACAGGAGACCTGAAGAGCCTAAAGCAAAGCATTTAGCCACAGGAGACCTGAAGAACATAAAACCAAGCGTTTAGCCACAGGAGACCTGAAGAGCCTAAAGCCAAGCGTTTAGCCACAGGAGACCTGAAGAGCCTAAAGCCAAGCGTTTAGCCACAGGAGACCTGAAGAGCCTAAAACCAAGCGTTTAGCCACAGGAGACCTGAAGAGCATAAAACCAAGCGTTTAGCCACAGGAGACCTGAAGAGCCTAAAGCAAAGCATTTAGCCACAGGAGACCTGAAGAGCATAAAACCAAGCGTTTAGCCACAGGAGACCTGAAGAGCCTAGAGCAAAGCGTTTAGCCACAGGAGACCTGAAGAGCCTAAAACCAAGCGTTTAGCCACAGGAGACCTGAAGAGCCTAAAACCAAGCGTTTAGCCACAGGAGACCTGAACAGCCTAAAACCAACCGTTTAGCCACAGGAGACCTGAAGAGCCTAAAACCAAGCGTTTAGCCACAGGAGACCTGAAGAGCTTAAAACCAAGCGTTTAGCCACAGGAGACCTGAAGAGCATAAAACCAAGCGTTTAGCCACAGGAGACCTGAAGAGCCTAAAACCAAGCGTTTAGCCACAGGAGACCTGAAGACCTTAAAGCCAAGCGTTTAGCCACAGGAGACCTGAAGAGCCTAAAACCAAGCGTTTAGCCACAGGAGACCTGAAGAGCCTAAAACCAAGCGTTTAGCCACAGGAGACCTGAAGAGCATAAAACCAAGCGTTTAGCCACAGGAGACCTGAAGAGCATAAAACCAAGCGTTTAGCCACAGGAGCCCTGAAGAGCATAAAACCAAGCGTTTAGCCACAGGAGCCCTGAAGAGCATAAAACCAAGCGTTTAGCCACAGGAGACCTGTAGAGCCTAAAACCAAGCGTTTAGCCACAGGAGACCTGAAGAGACCTGAAGAGCCTAAAACCAAGCGTTTAGCCACAGGAGACCTGAAGAGCCTAAAACCAAGCGTTTAGCCACAGGAGACCTGAAGAGCATAAAACCAAGCGTTTAGCCACAGGAAACCTGAAGAGCATAAAACCAAGCGTTTAGCCACAGGAAACCAAGCCACCGGCCTTAAGATGCTATAATGAGATAATGAGGGCCAACAAGTTAATGCTGTCCCTTCATGAGACAGGACAGGAAGAACCGTTATGTCAGTGTTTCATCCACGCAGTCTTCTAGGAGGTAGAACGTCCTCTGAAACTGCTTTGAGATGAACCTGCTACAAAGAAACTGCTTTGAGATGAACCTGCTACAAAGAAACTGCTTTGAGATGAACCTGCTACAAAGAAATGACATGTTTGTTGTTGTTTTTTCCATGGAAAGGAAGTTTCGTTAGGTGAGGTGGCATATCCTGCTTATTCAGTGGTGCCATATATATATATATGCAGTGACATTCAGTATATTTTTGCTTCCTAAGATCTTTTTGGCTCAGTTTTTAAGCTTGTATTTATAATAGACTGTATACAAATATGGATAGCCACTGTGATGTCACACATTGGTTTGTGAACTCCGTTCAGCTACAACAGAGGTTTCAACTCAGCCAATGAGATTGCTGCACTCACACACACACTTATACAGGGAAAATCACTGGCCATGTCTGATCTCTGTCAGCAATACTGTGCTGCACTTACACACACTTACGCACTCTCAAAGCTGTTGCAAAGCAATTAGAAGATTAAGTGTATCTTTAGCGTACACTGACAGGGCTGTCTGTCACCACAAGGGAGAGCTTCCGATTCCTAGAAACCAAAAGACAACGGCTGCTTCTTGAAACGTTATCACCTGCTCATAAGCTCACCTCTCTGCTGGTGTCTATCATCTGCTCATAAGCTCACCTCTCTGCTGGTGTCTATCATCTGCTCATAAGCTCACCTCTCTGCTGGTGTCTATCATCTGCTCATAAGCTCACCTCTCTGGTGGTGTCTATCATCTGCTCATAAGCTCACCTCTCTGCTGGTGTCTATCATCTGCTCATAAGCTCACCTCTCTGCTGGTGTCTATCATCTGCTCATAAGCTCACCTCTCTGCTGGTGTCTATCATCTGCTCATAGGCTCACCTCTCTGCTGGTGTCTATCATCTGCTCATAAGCTCACCTCTCTGCTGGTGTCTATCATCTGCTCATAAGCTCACCTCTCTGCTGGTGTCTATCATCTGCTCATAAGCTCACCTCTCTGCTGGTGTCTATCATCTGCTCATAAGCTCACCTCTCTGCTGGTGTCTATCATCTGCTCATAGGCTCACCTCTCTGCTGGTGTCTATCATCTGCTCATAAGCTCACCTCTCTGCTGGTGTCTATCATCTGCTCATAAGCTCACCTCTCTGCTGGTGTCTATCATCTGCTCATAAGCTCACCTCTCTGCTGGTGTCTATCATCTGCTCATAAGCTCACCTCTCTGCTGGTGTCTATCATCTGCTCATAGGCTCACCTCTCTGCTGGTGTCTAGCAACTCTTTGCAAGCCCATCCACAACCTCCTCTCATATGAGGACATACACTGCAAAAAGGTCCCAGTCATTTCGTATTGTATCTCCTCAACATTTCAAAATCAATATTTTTCTTACAAGAAGTTTGAAAAATCTATGGGGTGAGATCATTTTACTCATATTTCTAATGATTAATTTTCACCTGTTAGGAGACTTCTATCAAGAAGTCATCAATGTCATTTGATTTGACTGATTTGCAGAGGATGCTGTCCCCTCATGTCTCCTTGTCCATGTCTGTGTGTCTGTCTGTCTGTCTGTCTGTCTGACTGTCTGTCTGTCTGTCTGTCTGTCTGTCTGTCTGACTGTCTGTCTGTCTGTCTGTCTGTCTGTCTGTCTGTCTGACTTACTGTCTGTCTGTCTGTCTGTCTGTCTGTCTGTCTGACTTACTGTCTGTCTGTCTGTCTGTCTGTCTGTCTGACTGTTTGGTTTATTGTCTGTCTGACTGTTTGGTTTATTGTCTGTCTGTCTGTCTGACTGTTTGGTTTGTTTGTATGTCTGTCTCTCAGTCTGTCTGTCTGCCTTGTTTGTTTGTCTGTCTGTCTGACACACACACACACACACACACTCACAGCATGTTGAATAGAATACACATATAAGCCTGTGTGTGTGAGTTCTGCTGGGTCGGTACAGTGTGCAGTCTGTGGGTTGGATCAGTACAGTGTGCAGTCTGTGGGTTGGATCAGTACAGTGTGCAGTCTGTGGGTTGGATCAGAGGGAGGTCGGTACAGTGTGCAGTCTGTGGGTTGGATCAGTACAGTGTGCAGTCTGTGGGTTGGATCAGTACAGTGTGCAGTCTGTGGGTTGGATCAGTACAGTGTGCAGTCTGTGGGTTGGATCAGTACAGTGTGCAGTCTGTGGGTTGGATCAGAGGGAGGTCGGTACAGTGTGCAGTCTGTGGGTTGGATCAGTACAGTGTGCAGTCTGTGGGTTGGATCAGTACAGTGTGCAGTCTGTGGGTTGGATCAGTACAGTGTGCAGTCTGTGGGTTGGATCAGAGGGAGGTCGGGGCAGATTTAGAGCTCTTTCTGCCCCACAGGAATGAGCTGGAGTATTTGTGTTGCATGCCATTTTGAATAGAGCTCTTGTGGAGATCAGCCCTGCTCTCCTGAGGGGCTCCAGGAGCGTGAGCATGCATAATGATGCTGAGTGGAGAGCAGCCTTGTATCTACCAAACGTCCCAAACGCCCAGGACGGACAGACATACATGCCTTTTTTTTTATGATGATATTTAATCAACAATGGTTTTGAATGGGTTTTATTAGCCCACCTTGTCCCATAAACCACCATGTGGATCTGCTTTTATGCTCCTTTCAAGAAGTGGGGAAACTGAGTGCAGATGTTTTTCTTTCTATATATATATATATTTTTTTATATATACAGTATATGTGTGTGTGTGTGTGTGTGTGTGTGTGTGTGTGTGTGTGTGTGTGTGTGTGTGTGTGTGTGTGTGTGTGTGTGTGTGTGTGTGTGTGTGTGTGTGTGTGTGCGTGTGTGTGTGATATATATATATATACCTCTGGTTCTCACCCCTCGATATTCTCTGCATGGATGGATGGATGGATGAAGAGGCCATGTGTGGAGCAGCTGTCTGTGTTATAGAAAAGTGCTTTCTTCTTCTTCATGGTTGTGTTTCTGGGAGGGGGCACATCAGAGCGGGGCTATGTTTCTGGGAGGGGGGGCACATCAGAGCGGGGCTATGTGAGTGACTGAGGTTCAATCTATCAGCCAAAAACAAAATGTAAAGCAGGTAGCTGGGGAAACCTCACCTAGTTTGGCGACAGCATTTCTTCCTTACATTTGGTTGCAATTTGATGTGTTGATAAATCTTGCAAAAGCATACAAATATAGATATACATACAGCGTGTGTTTATATACTTAGCAAATCCCATCTAATGACTCAATGATATTCCATGTGGTTACAATTTCATACATTTATAAGCTCGTGAAAACGATCCCTTTTGTCATTACAAAAGAGACATGACATATGGTTCAACTTGGAAGCTTAATTTTACAGTAATAATCCACATGGTTATAATATTCTATGTTTAAAAGCTCGTAAAACTAAGCTGATAAAATGTTACATATCCCATGTGGTTATGATATACTCAACATTCAATGTGTCTCTCCTTATGTTTTTATTGAAAGAGACATATAGATATTCATGTATGTTCTATATTTGCCGTTTTGACAGTATGAAAGAAATATTTTTCTTTTGAGTAGGAGTCAGCGTTCACCACTGGAATACATTACTGTGCTTTGTACCTCCATAAACACTTCAGATTAGGGCTGGGTTTGGGTAATCCATACTGTACCTTTAAGGTATCGACTGAAATAATGCCAGTAATGCCCAGTACCAAGTACAAATAACCCAGTAATGCCCAGTACCAAGTACAAATAACCCAGTAATGCCCAGTACCAAGTACAAATAACCCAGTAATGCCCAGTACCAAGTACAAATAACCCAGTAATGCCCAGTACCAAGTACAAATAACCCAGTAATGCCCAGTACCAAGTACAAATAACCCAGTAATGCCCAGTACCAAGTACAAATAACCCAGTAATGCCCAGTACCAAGTACAAATAACCCAGTAATGCCCAGTACCAAGTACAAATAACCCAGTAATGCCCAGTACCAAGTACAAATAACCCAGTAATGCCCAGTACCAAGTAGAAATAACTCAGTAATGCCCAGTACCAAGTAGAAATAACTCAGTAATGCCCAGTATCAAGTAGTATCGAAATAACCCAGTAATGCCCAGTACCAAGTAGGCAGATCGAGCAAATAGAAGGGAGCACAACATCACCTCTGCCTCTGAATCTCTACCTGTATTCTGACACTCTTAAGAATCTAAAGAAAAAAACACAAAATCCCTTTGTAAGAAACACAGTGGAGGTATGGTTTAAAGCAAAGAAATATTTTGACTCAGATGCAAAACTCTCACAATTCTCACCCTTATGGGGAAACAGAAGCTTTACACCGGGGACACATGATTTGGGGTTCAAATCATGGGCAAACAAAGGTATACGTAAAATTAAGGATTTGTATGATGATGAAGAGACACTTTTGACCTTTGCTGATCTTTGTAAAAAATTTGATTTACCGCCAAGACATTTCTTTAAATATTTGCAGATTAGAAGCTTTATATCAAAGACACAGAACAACTCAGTCGAACTGCCACCTCTTTCTGATTTGGAAAAGATGATGACAGATTACTCTAAAGGTCGTGGGCAGGTATCTCTGATATATAGCACATGTGTTGAGATGTCTCAGGAGTCCTCAGAAAGTAAAAGATTGGCTTGGAGTAATGATCTGAATATAGAGATAGAAGATGATGAATGGAAAGACGTTTGTTATAAGGCGCAGGTTCAGACGGTCAATACAAGGTTCAGATTATTACAGTACAAGTGGATTATGCGAACATATATTACTCCGGCTCTACTTAATCAATTTGATGCCAATATTCCAGACCAATGTGTAAAGTGTAATGTGGAGAAAGGTACACTATTTCACTGTATATGGGAATGCCCAAGAATAATGGAATTTTGGAATGAAGTACTTGATATATTGTCACAAATAGTATCTGAGAAGCTACCTATATGTCCACGACTGTGCATTCTAGGTCTGATCCCGAAGGAGCTAAATATTGATAAGAACATGAAGAAAATGATCATATGCTGTCTTCTCCAAGCTAAACACACAGTGGCAATATTTTGGAAAAATCCAGATAAACCAGAGATCAATCAATGGTTCAGGGAACTATCTAATTGTCTTGCTATGGAAAAACTGACTTTTGCTATCAAGGGAAAACCTAAAGTCTTTCAAGCAATCTGGGGACGTTTCTTGGAATTTTTGGAAAGTGACTCAGTGGGACCTGTACTAGCTAATTGAAAGTGTGGGACCGACTACATCTTTACTTGATACGTAAACTATGCAACATATATTTTTGTGTTGTTTTGTTTTGTTTATTTAGTTAAGGAATATCTGATGAGGTGAAATAAAAGAAAAAAGAAAAAAAGGGAAAACGTGAAGTTGAGACAAATGTAACTAATATAATTTTGTGTGTGTATTATTCTTTAATTTACTTTAACTTGATGTATGTATGTTTATGTATAGGGGTTGGGATGGGGGGGGGGGATTAAGGGTGAAATTAATGAACATGCAAATGAATCAAAACTGTGATAACTGAATGTTTTATAACTGTATGTTTATGAAAAAGGAAAATAAAATTGTAAAAAAAAAAGTAGGCAGATCGAACCACTGATCTTCTGAGTAGTGGACGACCCGCTCTATCACCTGAGCCACAGCCGCCCCCTTGGTATCGGTAATATTGGTATCGGTAATAGTGCCGTAATTTTTTAAAAGATACCCATCTCCAGCCACAAGATATAACCACTATTTTAGACAAAAGTGTGTCAATATTTTAATAACGCCCCATTTAAAGCACCGCTATGAGCTTGAATTGTTCCTATTGGTTACAGACAATAGTAAGGAGGGAAGCAGCGCAGGTGCAGGACAGCAGCCAGGCGGGGACAATGTTGTCAAGTTAGCCCTGTAAGGAGACAGCATTGTCTTTTTTGAAACACTAATTGGACACACACACACACACACACTTTGTGTTGGCTGTACATTTGTGATGTGTTACGTTTCTAAGATAATAATG
>NC_139627.1:2647345-2674845 GCF_964638095.1 Poromitra crassiceps | reverse complement strand
AGCACTACAGACAGCTTTACAGACGCGCTTGTTAATCAGCACTACAGACAGCTTTACAGACGTGCTCGTTAATCAGCACTACAGACAGCTTTACAGACGTGCTCGTTAATCAGCACTACAGACAGCTTTACAGACGCGCTTGTTAATCAGCACTACAGACAGCTTTACAGACGTGCTCGTTAATCAGCACTACAGACAGCTTTACAGACGTGCTCGTTAATCAGCACTACAGACAGCTTTACAGACGCGCTTGTTAATCAGCACTACAGACAGCTTTACAGACGTGCTCGTTAATCAGCACTACAGACAGCTTTACAGACATGCTCGTTAATCAGCACTACAGACACACGCTGTTAATCAGCTCTTCAGACACACACTCGTTAATCAGCACTACAGACACGTTCGTTAATCAGCACTACAGACGCGCTCGTTAATCAGCACTACAGACACGCTCGTTAATCAGCACTACAGACAGCTTTACAGACATGCTCGTTAATCAGCACTACATACACACACTGTTAATCAGCTCTTCAGACACACGCTCGTTAATCAGCACTACAGACACGCTTGTTAATCAGCACTACAGACACACACTCGTTAATCAGCACTACAGACACGCTTGTTAATCAGCACTACAGACGCGCTCGTTAATCAGCACTACAGACAGCTTTACAGGGGTTAAAAGGTCTAAATGAAGACCTCAAGTGACATGTGGCATAATGGCATTTCCAGAGAAGTGTCCTTTTAGTGCATAATGCAGAATAATGCACAATCAAAATCACTATGTAGTCCACAATAAACACAATATTACTGACATGTTTAGTTGAGTTTAGTTTGCTACCACTACACATTGTGCTCTGTCTCAATTCAATTTGATTCAGTTATGTTTCACACAAGCATGTTTCAAAGCAGGGCTTTACATCGCATCATCACAGTTTACTACATCATATATCTACACACAAGGTTACATCATATACATACTACTCATTTTGACTAGATTACATTACGATGATACACTAACACAGCATATCTTTGGACTGTGCAGGAAACCGGAGCACCCTGAGGAAACCCATGCAAACACGGGGGGAACATGCAAACTCCACACAGAAAGGACCGGGGTGGGGATTCGAACCCACGCACAGCAAGGGAGGCGGTTACGTGGCCGTAACCAGGAATAGCCGGTGCCTGTGCTGGAGTAGCCTGGGTAAATCCATGTGACCTCTATCTATGTGCTATCAGTCACTCTTTGTGAATGAGAGCGCATAGATAGAGGTCACATGGAGGCTGGGTTTACCCAGGCTAGTGCTGGAGGACTGAAACGTTCATATTTTACATTTCCGTGGATTCCAGAAATGTACAATGCAGACATCCTGGCAATTGGGTTGTATGTATAACCATTCAAAAACAAGCCCATTCAACTTAACTCTCCTACCCTCATGCATGATGGCAGTCACATGCTCTCTGTAACCTTTAGCTTAGCATGTGCTTCAGGGTGCTGTGATGTGATGTGTGTCACATGCATCTGGCGTGGAAGGTCAGTGAAACCCATCCATTGCTGTTTAATAGTGAGTAATGAATAGATAATTGTGTTTAAATATGCGTTGGCCCCGGATTCTTGATATTTTTGGATGTGCGTTTTTCTGAGGAATGGACTTCTGTTCCAGCTGGAAAACAGTGTTATACAGCAGTTTGATGTGAAGGACAGTGTGCTGCAGCCTGTGCTCGTGCCTAGTGTCCTCAGAGAGGGAGTGGCATCAGCGGAGGACCAAAATGCGTGACTCATTAGCCAATGAACAGCCAGGAAGGGGGTCTCGCGCTACTTTTGAATGCTAAAATAAAGCTGATAATGTACAATTTGATTCTAAAAAAAAAAAAAAAATCAAAGTACATCACAAACTGTCAATTTTGCTGTAACTCGACAGTGCTGCTTAATCCAGGACCTTACTTCCTGGAACTCTTTAGTGGTGATGACATCATCATGTACCATCAGTACTTTAAAGTTAAACCAATAAAACAAACACAGATTTTTAAACAATCCACCCCTCGCGTCAAATAATAATACCTTTCTCTCCCTATAACATCTTCCATTAGTTTACATGTTTGTATCACTCCACATGTTAAGTTCCACCCCGATGTCCCTAAGAAATAGGTTCCATCACATGAAGGAAGCCAAATGCTCTCGAATGCTGTTTCACTGTCACTGTCAAGTATAGGAGTATCCCACCCACCCCTTGCTGCCTTGCACTGTGTTCACATTTCTTTCGTTGAGCTGTCAAATCCTCACACGTGAATGTGACCACTGGGCCACCGTAGGTGACCCGCAGTAGCCGTACTAGCCGAAGTCCAGTGTGTTTTCCGATAGAGAAAAATGCGGCGTTGTTGGACAAAAACAAGCAAGTATGCAGCCTGAAGCGGTGTAAAAATGCCAACCAACACAAACAACTGGGTAAAAACAAAACACACACACACACAAACACACACACACACACACACACACACACACACACACACACACACACACACACACACACACACACACACACACACACACACACACGCACACGCACACACAAAACATAAAACTGATCAATATGATTAAAAAAAGAAGAAATATATATAATTGGTTGGGGACAGAGAGTCTTTGAAAAGGCCTGCTGCCCCTTTCCAGCAACAGGGAAGAAGCTGAAATTAATCTTTGTGCTACAAACTGAGTGTTTGTCTGCCAATATGCAACATAGTTCAATAACAATCAATACAATTACCCCCCAGAAAAGGACCAAACCAAAGAAGTCTTCCCTCTCCCCCCGGTAGGAGTAGGGCCCTTCCTGCTCTGTCACAGAGAGCTGATCCTCATCTTTAGTTTACATTTGGCCTACAGCAGCATTAGACCTACAGCAGCATTAGACCTACAGCAGCACATTAGGCCTACAGCAGCATTAGACCTACAGCAGCATTAGACCTACAGCAGCATTAGACCTACAGCAGCATTAGACCTACAGCAGCATTAGGCCTACAGCAGCATTAGACCTACAGCAGCATTAGACCTACAGCAGCAGATTAGGTCTACAGCAGCATTAGGCCTACAGCAGCACATTAGGCCTACAGCAGCAGATTAGGCCTACAGCAGCATTAGGCCTACAGCAGCACATTAGGCCTACAGCACATTAGGCCTACAGCAGCAGATTAGGCCTACAGCAGCAGATTAGGCCTACAGCAGCATTAGGCCTACAGCAGCAGATTAGGCCTACAGCAGCAGATTAGGCCTACAGCAGCATTAGGCCTACAGCAGCATTAGACCTACAGCAGAACATTAGGCCTACAGCAGCATTAGGCCTACAGCACATTAGGCCTACAGCAGCATTAGGCCTACAGCAGCACATTAGGCCTACAGCACATTAGGCCTACAGCAGCAGATTAGGTCTACAGCAGCACATTAGGCCTACAGCACATTAGGCCTACAGCAGCACATTAGACCTACAGCAGCATTAGGCCTACAGCACATTAGGCCTACAGCACATTAGGCCTACAGCAGCATTAGGCCTACAGCAGCACATTAGGCCTACAGCACATTAGGCCTACAGCAGCAGATTAGGCCTACAGCAGCATTATGCCTACAGCACATTAGGCCTACAGCAGCAGATTAGGCCTACAGCAGCACATTAGGCCTACAGCAGCATTAGACCTACAGCAGCACATTAGACCTACAGCAGCATTAGGCCTACAGCAGCACATTAGGCCTACAGCAGCATTAGGCCTACAGCAGCATTAGGCCTACAGCACATTAGGCCTACAGCAGCAGATTAGGCCTACAGCAGCATTAGGCCTACAGCAGCATTAGGCCTACAGCACATTAGGCCTACAGCAGCAGATTAGGCCTACAGCAGCACATTAGGCCTACAGCAGCATTAGGCCTACAGCAGCACATTAGGCCTACAGCAGCATTAGGCCTACAGCAGCACATTAGGCCTACAGCAGCAGATTAGGCCTACAGCAGCACATTAGGCCTACAGCAGCACATTAGGCCTACAGCAGCATTAGGCCTACAGCAGCATTAGACCTACAGCAGCATTAGGCCTACAGCAGCATTAGACCTACAGCAGAACATTAGGCCTACAGCAGCACATTAGGCCTACAGCAGGACCAGGCTTATTACAGCAGCACGCTCTTCAAATGAGCACCCATTCTGGCCTCTGACGCAACACCATGAAGCATCAGATTACATGGTTACACATGTATGAAACATGGAAACTACTGCTGGAAAAAATGGGGGGATAGAGGGAAGATCGGGACATCCGAGAAGGAGAAGGCACCAATTATACTGGAATTCAACCCTATTTCCATCATTGCCATGGCTGCTATCTGTCTGTCTGTTCTACAGTAGTAAGGGACCGTGTTACCGCCATGGCTGCTCTCTGTCTGTTTGTTGTAGGGACCGTGTTGATCTGTAAAGCTGTGATTAGGGCTCTTCCTCCTTCCCAGCCTCCCTCCCTCATCTTTGACAGATCCCACTGGGGCAGAGGTCACGAGGGCCTAGAGAGAGAGAGAGAGAGAGAGAGAGAGAGAGAGACAGAGAGAGAGAGAGAGAGAGAGAGAGAGAGAGAGAGAGAGAGCAGCATGCACTGTAGTGAATATGCAGGAGCAAAAATGAGCAACGCCTCATCTCATTTTATTCATTCCAATCCACTTGAATTTTTGAAAATATTTCTCCAAATGGAAAATAGTCCAGACAGATTTAATTCTGATTCGGCTGATCTGACATGATGAGATTAAATTGTGGTTGATGTCAGTAGCACTTTACAGTGATGGTCATTAAGGGTTAGTTCATGTTTAATAAGCATGGAACTAACCCATAATTACTAATGGTGTTCATGTTAACGAGGTATTCATCTATTCATGAATACTTTAGGCCTTTAGGGTTGGTTAATCGTTAAGGTGAGGGTTAGTTAATTATTATTATTAATGCTTATTAAGCATTACAGTAACTAACCATTTATTTATTTGATTGTAAAGTGTTACCTGATGTCAAATTGTCACAGTTATAGCTAAGTCTGTATTTTGTTTTGTTTTTGCTTTGGTGAGAAGTGCTTTTGTATTTCATTTCAATAAAGTACCTGTGATTTGAGTCAGAAAGTATAGTTTGTTGTCGTAAATCCGTGTGCTCCGTGCACAGTATATTTCGGACCAAAGCTCTGGAGTCTCTCCTGATGCAAGATTGCCCTACTCTGAGAGCCTACTATCTTCTTTCTGAGATGGTTGAAGCACGTTAACGCTCTTCCTTTGATTTGAATTAAATTGAGATAAAGAACGAAAAGAACAAATGAAAGAAAGGGGCAAGAAATCAAAAAGCAACAAAGAAATAAAGCAAGCGAGAAAGTCAGTGAGAGACAGACAGACAGAAAGTCAGTGAGAGACAGACAGACAGAAAGTCAGTGAGAGACAGACAGACAGAAAGTCAGTGAGAGACAGACAGACAGACAGACAGACAGACAGACAGACAGACAGACAGACAGACAGACAGACAGACAAACAGAGTTGGTTCTGTTGTGCAACATCCTGACATTGATCAGGGTTGTGGAATGATGACGCGGCAGAGCAGACAGTGTTTTGTCCCCTAGGTCTCTCTGCAGCCCCCCCCCTCTCTCTCTCTCTCTCCTCCTCTCTCTCTCTCTCTCTCTCTCTCTCTCTCTCTCCTCCTCTCTCTCTCTCTCTCTCTCTCTCTCCTCCTCTCTCTCTCTCTCTCTCTCTCTCCTCCTCTCTCTCTCTCTCTCTCTCTCTCTCTCCTCCTCCTCTCTCTCTCTCTCTATCTGCAGGCCCCCCCCCTCTCTCTCTCTCTGTCTGCAGCACCCCCCCTCTCTCTCTCTCTCTCTGCAGCCCCCCCCCCCCCCTCTCTCTCTCTCTCTCTCTCTCCTCCTCTGATACCCCTTTTCCACCAACCTAGTTTCAGGGCCGGTTCTGGGCCAGAGCCTAATTTTGAACCAGTTCTTTGTGTTTCGACAGCCTAAACACTAGCTCTCGGCCCTGGAAACTGGTGCTTGAGTAGCCCCACTTCTCTCCACACTGCCCTCCCCCCCCCCTCTCTCTCTCTCTCTCTCTCTCTCCTCCTCTCACTGGCCACCCCCTCTCTCATGCCTCTGTCTGGTCTGATATACACTCCCCTGCAGTTCCTGTTCTGTTCCTCCACCTATTTGAAGTTACAGAAGGTGAGAGGGGAGAAGGAAAACAAGCCGTTCTTTACAGTAACATGTATGAGTCATGCTGCATGGTGGTTCTTTACAGTAACATGTATGAGTCATGCTGCATGGTGGTTCTTTACAGTAACATGTATGAGTCATGCTGCATGGTGGTTCTTTACAGTAACATGTATGAGTCATGCTGCATGGTGGTTCTTTACAGTAACATGTATGAGTCATGCTGCATGGTGGTTCTTTACAGTAACATGTATGAGTCATGCTGCATGGTGGTTCTTTACAGTAACATGTATGAGTCATGCTGCATGGTGGTTCTTTACAGTAACATGTATGAGTCATGCTGCATGGTGGTTCTTTACAGTAACATGTATGAGTCATGCTGCATGGTGGTTCTTTACAGTAACATGTATGAGTCATGCTGCATGGTGGTTCTTTACAGTAACATGTATGAGTCATGCTGCATGGTGGTTCTTTACAGTAACATGTATGAGTCATGCTGCATGGTGGTTCTTTACAGTAACATGTATGAGTCATGCTGCATGGTGGTTCTTTACAGTAACATGTATGAGTCATGCTGCATGGTGGTTCTTTACAGTAACATGTATGAGTCATGCTGCATGGTGGTTCTTTACAGTAACATGTATGAGTCATGCTGCATGGTGGTTCTTTACAGTAACATGTATGAGTCATGCTGCATGGTGGTTCTTTACAGTAACATGTATGAGTCATGCTGCATGGTGGTTCTTTACAGTAACATGTATGAGTCATGCTGCATGGTGGTTCTTTACAGTAACATGTATGAGTCATGCTGCATGGTGGTTCTTTACAGTAACATGTATGAGTCATGCTGCATGGTGGTTCTTTACAGTAACATGTATGAGTCATGCTGCATGGTGGTTCTTTACAGTAACATGTATGAGTCATGCTGCATGGTGGTTCTTTACAGTAACATGTATGAGTCATGCTGCATGGTGGTTCTTTACAGTAACATGTATGAGTCATGCTGCATGGTGGTTCTTTACAGTAACATGTATGAGTCATGCTGCATGGTGGTTCTTTACAGTAACATGTATGAGTCATGCTGCATGGTGGTTCTTTACAGTAACATGTATGAGTCATGCTGCATGGTGGTTCTTTACAGTAACATGTATGAGTCATGCTGCATGGTGGTTCTTTACAGTAACATGTATGAGTCATGCTGCATGGTGGTTCTTTACAGTAACATGTATGAGTCATGCTGCATGGTGGTTCTTTACAGTAACATGTATGAGTCATGCTGCATGGTGGTTCTTTACAGTAACATGTATGAGTCATGCTGCATGGTGGTTCTTTACAGTAACATGTATGAGTCATGCTGCATGGTGGTTCTTTACAGTAACATGTATGAGTCATGCTGCATGGTGGTTCTTTACAGTAACATGTATGAGTCATGCTGCATGGTGGTTCTTTACAGTAACATGTATGAGTCATGCTGCATGGTGGTTCTTTACAGTAACATGTATGAGTCATGCTGCATGGTGGGTTGTGTTATGTAGATGACCCGTAACATCTCTCTCATCACCTTCCTGTTCCATAATAAGCCTGACAGCGTCGTGTTCAGCTGATGCTGATCCGTTTGGATTAAAGCTGCTATATCACTTCTTGGCCTATGTAAGTTAACACTTTAGTTTTATTCAAGTTAAAGGGACAGTCCACTCCCCAAATCAAAAAGACATATTTTTCATCTTACCTGGAGGGCTATTTGTCCATTGAGATCATTCTGGTGTGAGTTGCCGAGTTTTGGAGATATCGGCCGTAAGAGATGTCTCCCTTCTCTCGAATGCCAGCTGTTAGCTACTAGCTAGCCGCTTAGCGGGTGCAGTTCGGTCGAAAGAAAATAGTTCCTATACTCCCCAACTCACACCAAAAACAATCTGGATGGATACACTGGTTTCCAAAGTCTGAGACTGTGGGCCTCCCCCCCCAGACAAAACTTGGAAAAAGGAGCCCCACTCGCTCAGTTCCTGGATGCCTTTAGGATCATGATTATATTATATGATCCCATAGACACTCAACAAGATACAGTAGCCTGATATTGCTGTTTTTTTTTGTTCAAAGTTTTTTTATTCGTTTTCTGTATATCATACAAAATACAGATTTAAATACACTTGACACTTTTAAACAAAAACCCATCCCACGAGAACCCCTAGCCTATTACACCACATACATCATGTCATACATCGCAGTATATCAGTACACAAAGACACATAAAAGAAAAAGAATGATATTGCTGTTTGACATACTTCAGACTACACCAAATACATCTGAAGGCATTTATTAGTTTCGGACTCTGGCAAAGTGGGAAAAATGGTAAAAATTCCACAAAACTACTGTCTCTCTTTAACCAAATCACACACATTTAGGTTATTCTCTGTGATCTCCTTTTGATAACTAATGTATAATAACTAATGTCATATTTGTTTGCTTCCATTCACTGAGTCTTCCCTGAAACTGGTTGGAACCCCCCCCCCCCCCCCATGGGGAGGCCCGCGCCTCGCACTTTGAAAACCTCTGCCATATCTAGACAATCAGTCCTGTGTTACATTCCAAAATAAAGGAATGTACCGTATAGCCTATATACACAAAATACACACATTCTTCCCCTTCTCATTGTAGGCGTTTGAATTGTTCTCAACTGCGGAAACTATTTGAGCTGGGCTCGACCCAGGTAGTGTTATGATAGGGCTGATTTACGACTGTGTGGTACTGTGCTGCGGAGCGCTCGCTCTGGCTGGAGGTGTTGGTGGCTGGGTGTGTATCCTCCCCAGCCCAGACTCCTAACATTAAACGCTTCCTGACGAGCTGCACCAAGTGGAAATAATCCAAGTACACCCCCCCCACACCCCCACCCCCGTCCTCCCTCAAGCCGAGCGGCTAGAACACACGGAGTCGACTGATATTTGCTTTGATTTTATTTTAGTACTCGGCAGTAAATGGCACCGAGCGGCGTCCGAAACGTGAGCATGGAATTTATAGACGCATAAATGTGCTCTTAAACACCTTAAAGTGGCGCTTCCACTCAATAAAAAAGGCAAAGTATGTACTACGGCGTTGTCTCAAACAAAACTTTACAAAAAGATGTATTTAGTTTATTTGTGATTTTGTAAAGATAACATTGTCAATGCCGATACATGCCACACATTCTCATACAGTTTGAAGTTGTAAGTTTACATACATGTGAAGTCATTCAAACTCATTTTTTAACCACTCCACAGATTTCATGTTAACAAACTGTTTTTGGCAAGTCGGTCAGGACATCTATAGCTATACTTTGTGCATGACACAAGAAAGTTTTCCAACAATTGTTTACAGACAGCTGATTTCACTTGGACAGCTGATTTCACTTGGACAGCTGATTTCACTTTCACGTGGGTCAGAGGTTTACACTAAGGTGACTGTGCCTTTAAACATCCCAGAAAATGATGTCATGGCTTTATAAGCTTCTGATAGGCTAATGACATGGCTTTATAAGCTTCTGATAGGCTAAATGACATCATGGCTTTATAAGCTTCTGATAGGCTAAATGACATCATGGCTTTATAAGCTTCTGGTAGGCTAAATTACGTCATGGCTTTATAAGCTTCTGATAGGCTAAATTACGTCATGGCTTTATAAGCTTCTGATAGGCTAAATGACGTCATGGCTTTATAAGCTTCTGATAGGCTAAATGACATCATGGCTTTATAAGCTTCTGGTAGGCTAAATTACGTCATGGCTTTATAAGCTTCTGATAGGCTAATGACATCATGGCTTTATAAGCTTCTGATAGGCTAAATGACATCATGGCTTTATAAGCTTCTGATAGGCTAATGACATGGCTTTATAAGCTTCTGATAGGCTAAATGACATCATGGCTTTATCAGAGCAGAGTTCCGACATCTCCATTCACTCCAATGGACCAGTTTTCTTCCAGGAAGTAGAAAGTGGAACTCTTCAGTAAAAAAAGCAGCACTGTCGAGTTGCATCAAAATAGACAGTGTTGTACTTTGAAAGGGTTTTTCATCCCTTGAAATTAATCAAATTGTACATTATCGGCTTTATTTTAGCATGCAAAAGTAGCGCGAGACCCATTCCTGGCTGTTCATTGGCTAATGATTCTTGCATTTTGGTCCTCCGCTGACGCCACTCTCTTACTAGAGGACACTAGGCTTTATAAGCTTTTGATAGGCTAAATGACATCATGGCTTTATAAGCTTCTGATAGGCTAAATGACGTCATAGCTTTATAAGCTTCTGATAGGCTAAATGACATCATGGCTTTATAAGCTTCTGATAGGCTAAATGACATCATGGCTTTATAAGCTTCTGATAGGCTAAATGACATCATGGCTTTATAAGCTTCTGATAGGCTAATGACATGGCTTTATAAGCTTCTGATAGGCTAAATGACATCATGGCTTTATAAGCTTCTGATAGGCTAAATGACGTCATGGCTTTATAAGCTTCTGATAGGCTAAATGACATCATGGCTTTATAAGCTTCTGATAGGCTAACTGACATCATTTGAGTCCGTTTGAGGTGTAGGGTTAGGTTACAGAAAGGATGTGGTAAAACAACACATGTGTGTTGTCCCTGAGCGGATGCAGCACGTGTTCAATTTAGTTTAGTTTGAGTTTATTTGTTTGACAATTCAATTTAAAAGGACAATTCCATGGCTGCAACGCCAAATCATGCCAAATTAAAAGTGTGTGTGTGTGTGTGTGTGTGTGTGTGTGTGTGTGTGTGTGTGTGTGTGTGTGTGTGTGTGTGTGTGTGTGTGTGTGCGCATGCATCCATGCGCGCGTGCATGCGTGCATATGCGTGGATAATGGAATACGGCATTAGTGGCATGTACAGTACAAGCACAAAAAACATACAGAAAATATTCACAACAATCTTTCAGACAACTATTATGCTAAAACTGGTCCGTTATATGAGCCTATAGTTTACTACCCTTGTGGGTTTGTGTCTGAGAGGCAGATCATCTTATATGAGGGGCAGCCAGGCATATGGGCCTGTTCTGTTTGTACAGTATGTGAGCAAAGCATGCGCACACGAGAATTCATCTTCCTGTGTGTGTGTGTGTGTGTGTGTGTGTGTGTGTGTGTGTGTCTGTGTGTGAGTGTGTCTGTGTGTGAGTGTGTGAGTGTGTGTGTGTGTGTGTGCGTGTGTGTGTGTGTGTGTGTGAGAGAGAGAGAGAGAGAGAGAGAGAACACTGTATTTTACCTGTATTGTATTGTATTATATCTATTTACCAGTACCTTGTACGATGTGCAATGTGCTGCTTGCCTTTGGCAATACTGTACAACAGGTCATGCCAATAAAGCCTCTTTGAATTGAATTGAGAGAGAGAGAGAGAGAGAGAGAGAGAGAGAGAGAGAGAGAGAGAGAGAGAGAGAGAGAGAGAGAGAGGTCTGGGAAACCTAGGGGTGTGTCCACTCTGTAAATATACTACACACACACACACATGCGCGTGTCGTGCGTGCGTGCGCACACACACACACACACACACACACACACACACACACACACACACACACACACACACACACACACACACACACACACACACACACACACACACACACACACACACACACACACACATTCTCTCACTTCTCTGTGGCTCTCCCTTCCTCTCTTCCCTTCTCTCTTCCTTCCCAGCACTCGGCATCCCTCCCTCTCACTTTTCCTCTATAGCACCCCACCCACACCCACCCACCCACCCACCCGTGTGTGTACACACACACACACACACACACACACACACACACACACACACACACACACACACACACACACACACACACACACTTACTTACACACACACACACACACACACACACACACACGCACACACACACACACCCCTCTCTCTCGTAGGGTGAGTCTGGGAACAGCTGGAAAAGCAAACAGAGGCGTGCAGAGTGGCAGAGCGGCCGTGGCCCAGTGGCTGCCTGGCCCTTCACTGGATGAATGCAGCCCTCACACTCAGAGAAGCACGGGGAGCGACCAAACCTGAAGGATTTGCTGCAGCTATTGACAAATACACTCTTTGATCGTCTTCACAGTGTGAAGAAGGAGGAGGAGGAGACCAAGCAGGCACACTTTCACCTTTCACTGTGTGTCCCTTATTAAGTGAGCTTTCACTGTGTGTCCCTTATTTAGTTTCACTGTGTGTCCCTTATTTAGTGAGCTTTGGACTTTTTGAGATGATGGAGAAGCTAGATATACGAGGGACCACCTCCTGTTATGATCAATTAAGCCAATGCGGAAGTGACTTGAATGACCTGAAAACCTTTCGAATCCGACCACTCTACCGAGTTAGCTCTTCCTGGTCCGGCGTCGTTACATGCAACAGCGATTTCTTCTCATGTTGAGAAAATATTCGCTCCAATGAGGACCAGAAGGGGGACGACCAATTAGCCAATCAGCGTCAATAAACAGTGCAACGGGCGGGACTAACGCCGTTGTCAAGCTGTTGTCAAGTGTGCCAGACCAAGGAGGAGTAATGACAACAACAGTGGGAACTGCCATAGACAGGTAGCATACTGCTACCAAGCCTGTTCTAAATGGATTGAAACGTAGCCTTCAATGACTTTGAAATCCCAAAAGCACTCTGCTTTGAAGGCATTTATTCAAAGGGGAGATTGGACTGCATTATATTCAGGCAGACGTTGTCGATCTCTCGTCGTGATTGGTTAGGGGGAAATCAAATGGCTGTCGGGGATTTCCCCAATGGAAATCGTAGGCAATGTCAGACTGCAGAAGGAAACGGAGTGTTAACGAGTGTTAACGAGTGTTAACGAGTTGACAGTTCAGTGTGATGTCAGGCCAGGGGGCGACTCCACTGGCTGCAAAAAAAAAAGTCTGATTGTATAGAAGTCAATAGGAAAATTACCCGACTTCACACTTGATTTATGACCTCAGTAAACTTTCCTAATGAGTTGATGGTCTGAATCGCTATTTCAAGTCTTTTTTTAATACAGCATGATGCTCATTTAGTCAATGATGGTCCCATTTAGAGTCAGATAGATGATAAAGCAGACTGTGTTTTTGGGGCACGAGTGGCAGGTCGCCTGTCCAGTGATCGTGCAGCTCGTCGATCGCTGACCAATAGCAGACGGCGCTGTGGCTCTGTGTGGAAACGCCTGGTCTTGTGCTATAGCTACTTCTGCCTCCAAATACTCTCGCTTGCCAGACTGTGCCTGCTGCACGGGGAGAGAGAGTCTGATGATTCCATGTTCCTTGATGAGGTTAACAAGAGAGATGGTAAACACCTTCCAATGTCCTCTCAAATGTGTGTGGGTACATTGGATAATAAAAGCATTCATATGTGCAGAGACACACAACAGCTTCAGATGCAGTCACCTTTGTTTCACTCTACCAGTGTACCATGCTGCTTGTCTGTGGCGGGCGGCGCCCCCTCAGACTCCTCGTCAGTGTCATGGCCGCCCGCCTTCCATCATAATAAGACTGACCCATACCTGACCCATATTCACAACAAGTTAGCTGCCTTTTCTCTGAGCAGAAGCGAGAGGATCTGATAGTTTTCTCTGAGCAGAAGCGAGAGGATCTGATAGTTTTCTCTGAGCAGAAACGAGAGGATCTGATAGTTTTCTCTGAGCAGAAGAGAGAGGATCTGATAGTTTTCTCTGAGCAGAAGCGAGGGGATCTGATAGTTTTCTCTGAGCAGAAGCGAGAGGATCTGATAGTTTTCTCTGAGCAGAAACGAGGGGATCTGATAGTTTTCTCTGAGCAGAAGCGAGAGGATCTGATAGTTTTCTCTGAGCAGAAGAGAGGGGATCTGATAGTTTTCTCTGAGCAGAAACGAGGGGATCTGATAGTTTTCTCTGAGCAGAAGAGAGGGGATCTGATAGTTTTCTCTGAGCAGAAGTGAGGGGATCTGATAGTTTTCTCTGAGCAGAAGCGAGGGGATCTGATAGTTTTCTCTGAGCAGAAACGAGGGGATCTGATAGTTTTCTCTGAGCAGAAGCGAGAGGATCTGATAGTTTTCTCTGAGCAGAAGCGAGGGGATCTGATAGTTTTCTCTGAGCAGAAGAGAGAGGATCTGATAGTTTTCTCTGACCAGAAGCGAGAGGATCTGATAGTTTTCTCTGAGCAGAAACGAGAGGATCTGATAGTTTTCTCTGAGCAGAAGCGAGAGGATCTGATAGTTTTCTCTGAGCAGAAGAGAGGGGATCTGATAGTTTTCTCTGAGCAGAAGCGAGAGGATCTGATAGTTTTCTCTGAGCAGAAGCGAGAGGATCTGATAGTTTTCTCTGAGCAGAAGCGAGAGGATCTGATAGTTTTCTCTGAGCAGAAACGAGGGGATCTGATAGTTTTCTCTGAGCAGAAGCGAGGGGATCTGATAGCCGCGGACAACTGGAACATAGGGTCAGTGGGTCAGTGAGGAGGACGCAAGACTAATTTCCAGCACAGCGGAGTCACATAGAGTGACAGATCTGCAGAACTGTTCACTCGCCCTTATCTTTGCAGTACTGCTGCAGTTAAATCTTGAGTGTTCCCATGGGGAAATTCCTCCTCTGCATTTGACCCATCCTCTACTAGGAACCTTCCTAGAACTGGAAGCAGTGTGCAGCCGCAGTGCAGCGCCCGGCGGGGACCAACTCCAGTTCTTTTTGCCAGTGCCTTGCTCAGGGGGCACTGACAGGAGTATTAACCCTAACGTACATGTCTTTGATGGTGGGAGGAAACCCGGAGCACACAAACACGGGGACAACATGCAAACTCCACACAGAAAGGACCTGGGACGGACCGGGGGTTCGAATCCAGGACCTTCTTGCTGCGAGGCCACAGTGCTAACCACTGAGCCAGCGTGCCGTCACAAGTGTAGTGTAGGCATGACACTGTGTCCTTGTTTCATCTCTGTGTCCCCACATGGTATCATGGCCTTTAAGCCTAAATACACAGTACGTTATGACTGGATGGCCTTCTGCTCTGACACAACATTCGTCCAGTAATACGGTAAGGTAAGGTCACAGGTTGGATCCTTGCAACATCCAACATTCCCTTGATGCCTGTTGATGTGTCCTCGAGCAAGGCAGACAGCAAACCCCAGCTGCGGCCTGTATAGCACCATGGCGTCACCATAGCACCATAGCACCATGGCGTCATACCCTCTCACCCGCTCACTTGAGCTTAGCTCAGCTTCCACCAGAGCTTCACACATGGTGTCGGTCTACTGACAAAGAGGCCCTGCTTGCATTCCTCTCATTGAAGCTGGGAATATACTGTATGTCCATATATATACACTTAGATGCACGCAGACACCTACGCACACACACACACACACACACACACACATGCAGGCATGCTGCGAGACGTCTGAGCATCCTACATTTATAGCTCTCTAACTTGGTAACGTTCAAAACCAGTTGCACTAACCCCTTGATCCCCTTGGTATGTGTATGCTATCAGTTTTCACCAGTTTTCAGAGGCAGAGAGACAGAGAGCGAGAGAGAGAGAGCAAGAGAGACACACAGACAGAGAGCGAGAGAGAGAAAGAGAGAGGACAGTGGGACTTTCATATATTATGCATAGGTAAAATCATAAATAATTAATGATGAGAATGTTGTGGAATGAAAAAAGAAAATTTTACACCATTCAAAGTTGACATTGACAAAATACAATGCTAGAAACTAACAAAAAAATGCCATAGTGACATATTTATAATGTTATTTTTTACATTTTTTTTTTAATTGGTTTATTTTTCAATGTAATTCTTGCTATTATGTTTTTGGCCTACTTTCTACCTATCTATGGGTGTCTGTTACGTCATGACACACCCCTATATGGTTGGGGGAAATCGATGGAGACACAGACTGAGACTGACAAGCCTCTCGACCAATGGGAAAAGAGACGATCCCAGAGTGGAGCGCTGTGATAGGACACCGAACGGATGATATATGTATAGCTATGCCTTCCTGCAAAATGCAGGGGGGCGGGACTATGCAGAACAGAAGCGCTGTCCATCTATGTAGATAGAGATCTAAAAAGCTGGACTTAACAGCGTGTCTGCTACGTTGCGCTTCGCATGGAGTAATGTAAGTTATTTTGCGCTTTCCCCATTACGTTTTGCAGTGTGCGCCGTAGATTGCAAGCAACTGTACGACTATAGCAACGTTTAATTTATGAATGTTTTTGTTCGTTTTGATTTGGTTGCAGAAAAGTGTTTTCTAGGCCGAGTCGCACGCGCGCTCTGCTGTTGATTCCCAGCTCACCACCGTGCTGTTTGGCTCGCTGCTGCCCGTGTGTGTGTTGCTCTCTCGCGGGCTGCAAGATGTTGACACGCCGCTGTCAGCCCAGCCTAATGTCATTGTAGACAGGCCATTTCACAGGCGCATCGTCACTGTGGCACTATAGAGCCCGTGGTGGTTTTGTGTCATATTTTAATTGTTATTTTTCGCCCTGCTGCCTGGCTCCTCTGCTGCTGTCCCACACATATAGCACCAGTTAACGTTCCGTTCCGTCTCGGCATGGAGGAGAGATCGCCACGGCGGCACACTCAATATGAAAAGGGCAATTTAGTGCGGTCATCCCTAATGGTGATGAAGATGATCACGTTAGAACATGACTGCATGGAGACGCTTCACAAATCCATTGGATCCACTCTTCCATTCGTCAGGCGCGTCCTCTCCTCTCGTCTCCGCCAAGCAGCAGCAGCACTTTTCTCAGTAAACACGTCAACTTCTACAATTGGTTTCAGCGGTAAAAAAAAATACCACAATCTTCTCCCACTGAAAAAGACTAACGTTACGATATACGCAAGGCGCTATATCACGTCAGCAAGCAGTGTGAGCCAAATTGTAAAAGTTGCAATTTAATTGGATTAAAGTGCTGTTTCGTGTATCACGCGAGTGCCGATCCCCAAGAAGACCCCTTTGATTCATAAAATGTCTCAAATAAATGTCCTGCGAGGTGTCTACGTTTGCCACTGAGCACGGGAGCACTGAAGTCACAGATTTATTGAATGAAGTTTGGCGTGAGGGTGTCCGTGCAAGAGAAAACACGTTATCAGAGCTCCCAGCCCCCCCAGAGAGACCGTTAGCTATCTCTAATTAAGACCAATTAATCAATTAACACTAATTAAGCCCCCCCCCTTTCTTCTTTGTTGGCAGTTTATCTTCTCTTTTTTCCACGGAGGACAAAGTTTTTCCACGGAGGGACATTGTAGTTGAAAGCTGCCTTCTTCACTTGCTCGGAACATTTGGCGACCTGGCCCCAACCTGTGGGCCCCCCCCCTTCTGAGACTACACAGTGAAGGTTGATATGCCACATCAGGTAAGACAGTATTCAAAACATCCCACACAAGCCATTCCCGTTAGCCTGTGACGTTATGGGGCTAGCCTGCTACAGCTAGCTATACATCCACTGTGCATGCAGCAGCCTTCTCTGTTGTTGCCATGTAGCCTATCTATGTGCAAAGCAGCCACATGGCGTTTCTGTACAACATGTACACTCTCTTTGATGTTTTGTGTGTGGTGGTATTAATGTTAAAGGTGGTCGCTTTCCCTCACATTCGGTGTGTGTATATGTGTGTGTGTGTGTGTGTGTGTGTCTGCGTGCGTGCGTGTGTGTGCTTGTCTGCCTGCAGCAGGGCCAACGCACAAATCCCTGCAAATCCACAACGCTGATATAGATCCAAACTGAAATGGAAGTCGTTACATTGCATTACATTAGCAGTGTGTGTGTGTGTGGGTGTGTGTGACGTGACGTGTGTGTGTGCATGACGTGTGTGTGTGTGTGTGTGTGTGTGTGTGTGTGTGTGTGTGTGTGTGTGCATGCGCGTGCGTGCGTGGAGGGAGGTGTGTGTTGACAGTGATGTGGTTTCAGTGGTGGGTGCTGACAGAGAGGTGTGTCCAGTCCCCGAGCTGCAGCCGGGCGGGCGGGCTAGACAAAGGGACAGAGCAGGCAGAGTGATGGTGATGGTCATTAGGCTGACACCATCAGGACTGTCTATTCTATTCTATTCTATTCTATTCTATTCTATTCTATTCTATTTCGCACATGTATAGGATAATAGCATTTGCCAAGTTGACAGAACAACAGGTTTATTAATAAATAATAGCATTCTATTCTATTCTATTCTATTCTATTCTATTCTGTTCTATTCTATTCTATTCTATTCTATTCTAGTAGCAGTAGGTAAAGTTTATTTATTTTAGTTTGTTTTATTTATATAGCAGCACTTTTCACAGAGCAGAGTCACAAAGTGTTTCACAAGAGTAAACTGAATCCTAGACTTGATGGGGACTTGGGGAGCCTGATTGTTACAAGGAATCTGTTCTGTTCTGTTCTGTTCTGTTCGGTTCTGTTCTGTTCTGTTCTGTTCTGTTCTGTTCGGTTCTGTTCTTCACACATCATTTGATAACTACTAACTAGCTGAGGTGTTTTATCAGAGTGAGAGTTGGGCAGCCACCTCGTTCATTTCTGTCTGTGAGCAAGTGGTGTTGTTGCTGTGTGCTACTTGTACACTGTTTGTTTAGCTCAAGGGTTTGGCTGAAGATCAACTCAAACTATCACGCCTGCTTCTGAATAAGCTTTACAAGATGTTTTAATCTTATTTACACAGCAGTTTAATACGCGTTTTTTTTTAAGCGTTGGAGACACAATGGATTCCTCTTCATGTAAGGGACTTTAGTATTGCCGCCCACACACTGCATCTAGTGTTGTTGTTTTTTGAGAGACAAAAATATCTGAGATCAATTCTCCAGTTTCCAATGCAACTCAATTTGTTTTGTGACTTGAGGGTCTTGATGCTATCTCTGGTTACAAGAAAAATTCTCAAACAAGTGCAAATGCATTAGATCTATCTGCGGTTGCCAACCTTTTCTGACTCTTGGTCCACTTAGAAAATCTCAAAAATGTTTGCAGCTCACATCTGACCATACGGGCCGTATGGAGGCTAAATAATGTTTCTCAGAGCACTTTGTTTTAACGATAAAACGAGCTGTCCATCAGCACCGCACAGACATCAGAAACTCAAAGTGAGGGGCTGTCTGCAATAAGCTAATTAATAAATAATTGGATACAAATTAAATAACGGTATCATTCAACAATGGAGAAATGCATTCTCATACATAATAATAATAGCCTAATTAATATTTTTTCAGTAAGATTGTAATGTTTTGCAATTGATTTGGCAGCCCACTCGCAATACCTTCGCGGCCCAGCAGTGGTCCCCGGCCCACAGGTTGGGAATGGCTGCATTAGACACAAGTGGTCTTATCTCACTCCTAATGGCAGAATCTTTCACTTCCTTAATTTTTTTCATTGATTTTAAGACTGAATATGAAGCAAAAGTGTTTAAGATTTTTTTTTGCAAATGTAAAATCATTGTGATTGCTTAACACTGTAAAGCCTGTATGCACTGAATTAGAGAAGTACAGGGATTATTCCATCCAGATCCAGACGCACTGTTCTGTTGTGTTTTAGGCTCAGATGAATATGAGCAAGCAACACATTAGGTAGAAGTGATGCACTGGGAACCAGGAGGAGAGAGAAGGTTAATGCTTCTTGCTTGAAGCACTCTCTCTGTTGGTGTGCCACGTTGTTGTGGTTGCGTTGAGATATTTTGTGTTTTGTTGATTTGTTTGTTTGCACGGTGTTTTGGCACCTTGTGATTTTACTAGCTTGCTGCCTTCCTAGGCTGTCAGTAAACACACCGGGGCTACAGTCTACAATAACATGGTGCAAGCCATGATGATTCACTGGCCACTTATCTCCCGCCGCAGTCGGATGAAAACCTCGCGGATCTGCAAGAATGCATGCTTTCACGTAGGGCGATAATTCAATGCAGTGTTTCCCCTAGAAAATCTTTCAGGCCTGGAGGGATTTTGAAACGCATCCCCCCCCCCCCCCCAACTGCAGCGGTGGGGGCCCTCGCTGGCGACGCTAAACTTTGAGCTAACCTGTTCGCATCTATGTTTCGCAATGGCATCCCAAGCATCATCATACTATTATGGGATGCGATGCGAACAGTTGTATTATGGGATGTGCGTTTCCCAGGCAACGGCGCACGCTGACACGTTTTGGAACAGCGCGTAGGGCTCAGCGCTGGCACGATGCTCCTAAAAGCAAAATGCTTATTGTTTTGAATGATTTGGCATCTTCTATTACTGTCAACACCAGTATTGTTGTATTGCAGGCCTGTAGAATGGTAGGGAATCATAATATCATATTATGATATAATATCATAATAATCATAATATTGTGATGGTATGGATGATTTTGGGGATAACGATCCGTGACACACAATTGTCTTAATCGATGAAAACCAGCAAGCTGATGATGGTGGGTTGTTGCTCCAGGTTTGACGAAGAGGAGCCGGCCAATGAATTGATCCGAATGAACACTGTTGAAGTGATAGAGCGTCGATGTCGTCGTCGTGTCGTAGCTGTACACCGATTCCCAGTATTATCTTCTCCTTTCTTATCAAAATGTTCCCACCACACAACGCTTCTCTTTGCCCGCTTCATATCGCAAAGGTGTCGGTTTCGCTACGGTACCTCGGGTATTGTAGAAAAGTCAGTATGTACCGTCACATTTTTAGAACGTTGGCATTTTAGACTTGGTACCGAAGTATCGGTTCTCGTGACACCCCTAGATCTGAGACTTTACTCATCATACACTTTTTTTTTTTTAATCTGAAAAAAGTAAGGAAATCGCTCACGCTCGTGCGACCAACGATCGCTGTGTCACTTTAGCGTCTGTGTCGACTCCTTCATCTCAAGGTTGGTCCACCCGCCCATTAGCTCAGTGGGATACAAAGGGCTATTTAGTGTAATGAGCTGCTTACCGGAGCACATTGTGCTGGAGAGCTCTGAGCTCTGCACAGTTATAGGCAGGTTGTGAAATGATTACAGCCTCATGGGGCCCTCAAGGTGCAGCGCGCTGCGTTCAAAAGTAAGCTCATTCCCTGCTGTACGGAATGCACATATACTGTATGTATATGCATGCACACACACACACACACACGCACACGCACACACACACACACACACACACACACACAGAAATATCTGCACGTCACAGTCTGACACTCTGTGGCCTGAGGTTTGCTGCTTTGAACTGAAATCTTTCCATATCTATTAATCTCTCTGGTGGTGTTTGAAGTGGAGGCTGTTTCTTGTTAATTTGCTGTTGTGAACGCAGCACAGCACAAGTAAAGCCTCCATCACACAAAGGGTCATCTCACATGGGATGCTACCCGCTGTTGCCCTACATAAGATGGCTCTTAAAGCGCTTGTATGTATAGACTCAGACTGTTTAGGGCTTTGGAAAGTAGGATTTTTATTAAAACCTGGTTGCTGAAATGATGGGTTGGGACCCCCAAAAGGATCGTCAACCTCTTTCTGGTGGGTCGGCTCAGCAAAGTTAATCCGCAGCTGCAGCAGTAATGGCCTATAACCAACTAATGACACATCAAAGTGTAGGGATACCATATAATGAGATGGCAGAGACATCAAACGGAGCAGGGAACTCTGCAAATGTTAATTTCATAAAATGTAAACAGCGTTTTATTATTATTGTTACTTTGTACCTTTATGTATTGGGGTAGCCTGAGCACATTTCCCCTAGACTCCTGAACTGCTTTTCTCTTTTCTTTTTAATGTATTTTTTGGCACGTTTTTTGCCCTTATTGGCAAGTCAGAGAGCAATATACACATGGCACAGGTACGTCTGCACTATTTATGTGGCAGCAACAATCTCTTTCACATCTAAATGTCAGACTGGGGATTTAAAATCGGTGACCTTTTAGTCTGAAGCTTGCTTCTATAACCTCCAGGCTGCCATTGTATTGTTAAAGTGCTAATCCATCAGTTAGGGGTTATAGTCTCCCTCTTTGTTGCTCAGCGCTCATTGCTGTGGTGTTACTCAATTGCACTCGCTTCACAGGAGGGGTGTCCCCCAAAAAATCCATTTGTGTAAGAATTGCGATTCTTATCTTCCCGATTCTGAATCGATTCATAACTTCTCTAAGAATCGATTCTTTTTTCATTTTCACTTATTACTTATTTAACTTATCTTTCTTGAAGCCAGTTTGATCTCAGAAATACTAGAAGTTTTTATTTGTGCAAGTTTAGCATGAATAAATGTTAGCCTTTGTCTTAGGTTTACCTTTGTTTGGGTGTACTGTTTTTACATTATTGCAAGCAGTTGATAAAACCTTAAAAAATATATACTCTTAATATATAATCTTATACAGTTTATTCTGCTTTCATGCCATAATTTGCTACACGCCTTTCTTAGCACATCGCAATCGATTTCGAATTGAAAATCGATTTTGTGTCGAATCATGACCCCAGGAATCAGAATCGAATTGTGAGATACTCAAAGATTCACACCCCTACTTCCCAGAGATCACCTGCCAATCAAACCCTCTCCTCTCCTCTCCTCTCCTCTCCTCTCCTCTCCTCTCCTCTCCTCTCCTCTCCTCTCCTCTCCTCTCCTCTCCTCTCCTCTCCTCATCTCCTCTCCTCTCCTCTCCTCTCCTCTCCTCCTCTCTCATCTCCTCTCATCTCCTCTCCTCATCTCCTCTCCTCTCCTCTCCTCTCCTCTCCTCTCCTCTCCTCTCCTCTCCTCTCCTCTCCTCATCTCCTCTCCTCTCCTCTCCTCCTCTCTCATCTCCTCTCATCTCCTCTCCTCATCTCCTCTCCTCTCTCCTCCTCTCCTCTCCTCTCCTCTCCTCATCTCATCTCCTCTCCTCTCATCTCCTCTCCTCTCCACTCTCATCTCCTCTCCTCTCCTCTCCTCTCCTCTCCTCTCCTCTCCTCTCCTCTCCTCTCCACTCTCATCTCTCCTCTCCTCTCATCCACTCTCATCTCCTCTCCTCATCCCCTCTCCTCTCCTCTCCTCCCCTCTCATCTCCTCTCCTCTCATCTCCTCTCCACTCTCATCTCTCATCTCCTCTCCTCTCCTCTCATCCACTCTCATCTCCTCTCCTCATCCCCTCTCCTCTCCTCTCATCTCCTCTCCTCTCCACTCTCATCTCATCTCCTCTCCTCTCCTCTCCTCTCCACTCTCATCTCTCCTCTCATCTCCTCTCCTCTGATCCACTCTCATCTCCTCTCCTCATCCCCTCTCCTCTCCTCCCCTCTCATCTCCTCTCCCCTCCCCCCCTCCTCTCCTCTCTTCTCCTCCCCTCTCATCTCCTCCCCCCCCCCCCTCCTCTCCTCTCCTCTCCTCTCTGTGAACGTGCTAAACAGAGGCTAATGGCTTCCATACGCGAGGTAATTGCGTAGCTACAACATAAGTGTAGCTGTAATTCCAGGCCCAGGCTTTGGTGTTGTGGTGGGTGTGATTGGGTCTTGCACGCGGCCCCTAAGGGCCTTGGCGTGATCTGCGTCAATAGCGGTTGACCTCACAGCGTAAGGTCACAGGCTAACACACAGGAAGGGCTTAGGCACTTGTGACTACTCGGGGGGTTCGGCTCCTGAACCACGTCGGTGGGAGACCGGCGCACGGACCACGAGACGGACCACGAGACCACAGGGTTTGTGCAGGAAGTTGTGGCGCGGCTCAGCGCGGTACGAACACAGCCGGCGGTTGAGATTCAATTCCCACCGGGGTAAAAATTTACATATTTTTACCCCGGGGTATATATACAGTATATACCCAGGCCAGGCAGTGATTAACCAGGCAAGGTAGGGCTTACCCAGGCCAGGCAACACTTTAAAATGCTTAACAAGAGCCTGAAATCACTATCGGCCTGTTTTCACAGAGGTAATTGATGAAAATTGCAACTATTTTGGTTGCAATTTTCATCATAGAGACAGTCCGCATGTCTGGGAACGCCCATAAAGGCTCTAAGAACGCCCACAATAGATGCTGGGTTAGCCTGGGGGCGGGGTCAGGGTGGGGTAAATTCCCCCGTTCTATCCATTCAGCAAAGTTAGAATTTAGCTGATAGCCCAGCCCAGGCAGACACGATCGGGGATTTAACCACCGCAGTAAACGCACATCTGAGCAGACGTCTGGTGTTCTGCTCTAGAAGCCCCAAACATGTAGTTCAGAGCCGCAGCACCGTCTTTTGGTGAGTCAGCCCATGAGATATATCGGCGGTTTTACCCCACTCGCGCGCCAGCCGTTTAACATTTTGTGGGCGTTCCCAGACATGCGGACTGTCTCTATAACTCACTATCGAAAGCGCTATCGGTCTGTCTTCACAGAGGTAACTCAGAGGACAGAGCAGGTTGAAATCACTATCAGCCTGTCTTCACAGAGGTAACTCAGAGGGCAGAGCAGGTTGAAATCACTATCGGCCTGTCTTCACAGAGGTAACTCAGAGGACAGAACAGGTTTAAATCACTATCGGCCTGTCTTCACAGAGGTAACTCAGAGGACAGAGCAGGTTGAAATCACTATCGGCCTGTCTTCACAGAGGTAACTCGGAGGGCAGAGCAGGTTGAAATCACTATTGGCCTGTCTTCACAGAGGTAACTCAGAGGACAGAGCAGGTTGAAATCACTATCAGCCTGTCTTCACAGAGGTAACTCAGAGGACAGAACAGGTTGAAATCACTATCAGCCTGTCTTCACAGAGGTAACTCAGAGGACAGAGCAGGTTGAAATCACTATCGGCCTGTCTTCACAGAGGTAACTCAGAGGACAGAGCAGGTTTAAATCACTATCGGCCTGTCTTCACAGAGGTAACTCAGAGGACAGAGCAGGTTGAAATCACTATCGGCCTGTCTTCACAGAGGTAACTCGGAGGGCAGAGCAGGTTGAAATCACTATCGGCCTGTCTTCACAGAGGTAACTCAGAGGACAGAGCAGGTTGAAATCACTATCAGCCTGTCTTCACAGAGGTAACTCAGAGGACAGAACAGGTTGAAATCACTATCAGCCTGTCTTCACAGAGGTAACTCAGAGGACAGAGCAGGTTTAAATCACTATCGGCCTGTCTTCACAGAGGTAACTCAGAGGACAGAGCAGGTTGAAATCACTATCGGCCTGTCTTCAGAGGTAACTCAGAGGGCAGAGCAGGTTGAAATCACTATCGGCCTGTCTTTACAGAGGTAACTCAGAGGGCAGAGCAGGTTGAAATCACTATCGGCCTGTCTTCACAGAGGTAACTCAGAGGACAGAGCAGGTTGAAATCACTATCGGCCTGTCTTCACAGAGGTAACTCAGAGGGCAGAGCAAGTTGAAATCACTATCGGCCTGTCTTCACAGAGGTAACTCAGAGGACAGAGCAGGTTGAAATCACTATCGGCCTGTCTTCACAGAGGTAACTCAGAGGGCAGAGCAGGTTGAAATCACTATCGGCCTGTCTTTACAGAGGTAACTCAGAGGACAGAGCAGGTTGAAATCACTATCGGCCTGTCTTCACAGAGGTAACTCAGGGGGCAGAGCTGACTTGGCAGCAAAACGGAGTCAGGAATCACAGGATTTGAGTCTTGAGAGGATAAGTAGCACAGTAAGACTTGATCGTGTGGAAACAACTTGTCATCGGTCCTGATAGAACTTTTCTCTGGTGTTAATTAACGATAGCGTGTCTGTTTGATCAATGTCCAGCTGCTCTCGACAACATGTTTCAAACCTGACTCAGTCATGCCATGTAAAACTGTTGTTCTCCAGGTCTGGAAAACGTATGAAAACTGATCCAGATCCCAAACCTTTTGGAAATGTCAGGGACATTTATTCACCGCCTTATTTCTCCCAGTGAGTTCAGTGTTTGAGTGGAAAGTTTGGCTGCTAGTTCATATTTTTCTGAACGGATAATAACCCAAATAGCATATTTCTCTATTATATATAGTAAGTAGTTGTAGTCAGCTGAAAACACCAGAAACGTTCAATTCAGACATTCACTAACATTGTGTAACATTTGAACATAGACCCTGGTAAATATTGGTGATGTGAATCGTGCTATATTATATATGTCATGACAGAATAGTCACGGAAAAGTCGTGAAATGTTATTGGCACGAAGCTCCGCAGGAACCCCGGCGTTTCTCCACGAAAACAACATGTTTTCATGTCTCGCACAAATGCGGGCCTTTAACGAGGGCCAATGAAAGTCTGCTCTCGTTTCCTCAAAATGCACAACTCTATTCATGGGCTGTGGCCTCGCACTGGGCTACATTGGAATCAGACGACCAAATGAAGTCCACGCTAACGCCATCTTCTCCATGCAGCAGAGCAGGCCTGAGACCAGCCTGACTGCCCTGTGTGTAGATGTTCTCCATGCAGCAGACCTGAGATCAGCCTGACTGTCCTGTGTGCAGACGTTCTCCATGCAGCAGAGCAGGCCTGAGACCAGCCTGACTGTCCTGTGTGCAGACGTTCTCCATGCAGCAGAGCAGGCCTGAGACCAGCCTGACTGCCCCTGTGTGCAGATGTTCTCCATGCAGCAGAGCAGGCCTGAGACCAGCCTGACTGCCCTGTGTGTAGATGTTCTCCATGCAGCAGAGCAGGCCTGAGACCAGCCTGACTGCCCTGTGTGCAGACGTTCTCCATGCAGCAGAGCAGGCCTGAGACCAGCCTGACTGCCCTGTGTGTAGATGTTCTCCATGCAGCAGACCTGAGACCAGCCTGACTGCCCCTGTGTGCAGATGTTCTCCATGCAGCAGAGCAGGCCTGAGACCAGCCTGACTGCCCTGTGTGCAGACGTTCTCCATGCAGCAGAGCAGGCCTGAGACCAGCCTGACTGCCCCTGTGTGCAGATGTTCTCCATGCAGCAGACCTGAGACCAGCCTGACTGCCCCTGTGTGCAGATGTTCTCCATGCAGCAGAGCAGGCCTGAGACCAGCCTGACTGCCCTGTGTGTAGATGTTCTCCATGCAGCAGAGCAGGCCTGAGACCAGCCTGACTGCCCTGTGTGCAGACGTTCTCCATGCAGCAGACCTGAGACCAGCCTGACTGACTGCCCTGTGTGCAGACGTTCTCCATGCAGCAGACCTGAGACCAGCCTGACTACCCTGTGTGCAGACGTTCTCCATGCAGCAGAGCAGGCCTGAGACCAGCCTGACTGCCCTGTGTGCAGACGTTCTCCATGCAGCAGACCTGAGACCAGCCTGACTGACTGCCCTGTGTGCAGACGTTCTCCATGCAGCAGACCTGAGACCAGCCTGACTACCCTGTGTGCAGACGTTCTCCATGCAGCAGAGCAGGCCTGAGACCAGCCTGACTGCCCTGTGTGCAGACGTTCTCCATGCAGCAGACCTGAGACCAGCCTGACTGCCCTGTGTGTAGATGTTCTCCATGCAGCAGACCTGAGACCAGCCTGACTACCCTGTGTGTAGACGTTCTCCATGCAGCAGACCTGAGACC
>NC_139627.1:2641276-2647145 GCF_964638095.1 Poromitra crassiceps | reverse complement strand
CTGCTTTTCAACACAACACACAGTAGAGTGGATATTATCCACGGGAGCCCATTCATTGAAGATGACTAGTTTCCACATTTTAATAGATTGACAGAAATAAATTGCCTTGTTATTTATTTGCCTTGTAGGGTTCCATCATGGGTCCTTGTGACCCTTTTAAGTTTGTGAATTTGACGGGAAAAAATCAAGCCCTTGAAAGTTTTAGAAAATAGACATAAATAGACATGGGCCATTGAAAGTAGGGATGGGCATTTGAATAATTTACCATAATCGAAATTCGGGAAAATTAACGACCAAATTATCGATTATCGTTAATAAAACAAATTGCCTATGTCAGAAAATACTAAAGACAGTGTGTTTTCCTCAAATGAAATCTTTATTCCTGTTCCTGTTCAAGTTTAAAGTTTAAACAAAAAAGATTTGCGTGCTTATGAAGGCAGCTGAGCCAAACCTGAGAGAGACAGCTGTTGCTTTTCTTTTTTTGTTGCGCTTCACATTTTTCAGCGGACTCGCCCCCCTCAGATTTTTGGCTTGCATGATGCCCCTGCGTGCGTGCGTGCGTGCATGTGTGAGAAAAACCGATAAAAATTCCACATTGTTCCTTAACACGTTCAGTGCCAGCGACGCCATATGGCGTCATAACTCCAAATTGTTTTTTTGACGGGGGGGTGTCGATCTAAGCTTCTTACGTCGCCTCTAACAATATTGTAGCTATTGGAGGTCGATAACCTATTTTACAAACCCATTAGGTGGCGACAGCACTCTCCTGATCAGAGAAAAAGGAGCCAAACACACAGAAATAGTCACTGGGCAAAATGAGGAAATCGCATCGCATCCGTCCGTATGCATCGACGTGCCTCCATAAACGAGCACAACGCCAGCTGTGCCCCCAGCAGCAGCATCCGCTGTCACAACTGAGCACTTCCATGTATGCTGCAACAGCACATTCACATAATCAGCATTATTATTCCGAACTGGAAGCATGCCAGCCCGTGACAAACACACGCGGAACCAAAAAGCTGAATGTCGCGCACCATTCACTGTGTGTGCGCAGCAAACTCAGCAGAGACTGAGAGCCACCAGACACATAAGACACACCCAGGAGGCGTGTGCAGTTGAGGGGGGGGGGGGGGGGGGAGCACGGAGAGCAGCAGAGCAGCATACACTTCACCCAGACAGACCCAGACATCAGAAAATTCGCTTCAGAGTCAGAGATGTGCTTGAAATGTTTAATTTCACAAAAGGCTCATTATCTCAGCTCGTAGAAAAAAAGGTATGTTTTTCGTTCAATCAGGCTATCTTCTCCGGCTCATAACTAAAGAACGGAAAATGGGATCAATAAACTTTTTTTTGCAGGTGATAGAAGAGAGTCTCATCGTTATTTGTGCGTGTTCAGTGTTTACATAGTAATTATTAAAAAAATTATATGACTGTTTTAAAATGCATTGCGGCCTATGTGGCACAGCAAGCAACCTTTTGCCCAAGGGCCGTGGCACTGAAAGTGTTAATGATCAATTATCGATTTTCGATTATTGATGCCCATCCATAATTGAAAGTGCTTGATTTTATATATTTTGTGCAAGAAGATTAGAAATTCTTTAGATTTTTTAACTGAATCTGGAACAGAGCAGTGCACAGTTGAGAAGTGTTGACACATTCAAGCCTCTCTCTTTTTAATTCCTGTCTGTGAGCTTGTGTAAAGCTGCTGGTTCTCATTATAAAAATCATCAGTGTTGTAACAATAATTATCCTGGATCTGTGTCTCAAACTCTGCCATGTTGGCTCCTTGAATTTGAGGGAATTGGGCCTGGAAAGTCCTTGAATTTGATGGTGAAGAAGGTGTGTCAAATCTGTGTATACATGCGTTTGACCTCTATTTCGCTGGTTTCAAAATGAATGAAATTGGAAAGAGTCGGTTTACTGGTTTTCATTTCGGGCCTCAAGGCAATAAAACCTAAGTGGAATGGGTGTGTGCTGTAACTGGCTGCGTACGTTCACTTAGTATTTGTGTCAGATCTCCATTTTCCCAGACTTGCTTCTTCTCTGGCTGGTCGCACTCATCAGAGATTTGACATCAGTAGGGCTGCGTTAAAAAATAATAATCGATATATCAATATTAAATTGATATCCATGTGAAGGAACTGATATCGCTTCATAAATCCCAAAGTCGATCTTTTAATATAATGCACTTTCCATTGGTTGAAGCTTTAAAGCCCCTCTCTAATCAGTTTTCCTATAGGGCTGGGTATTGGCAAGGACCTCACGATACGATACGTATCACGATACATGGGTCACGATTAGGGATGGCGGATGGATTATGGATCATGGCGTTTGATAAGAACCAAAGCCGAATAGGTTGTTCCACTGCAGCATCATGGCGTTTGATAAGAACCAAAGCCGAATAGGTTGTTCCACTGCAGCATCATGGCGTTTGATAAGAACCAAAGCCGAATAGGTTGTTCCACTGCAGCATCATGGCGTTTGATAGGAACCAAAGCCGAATAGGTTGTTCCACTGCAGCATCATGGCGTTTGATAGGAACCAAAGCCGAATAGGTTGTTCCACTGCAGCATCATGGCGTTTGATAGGAACCAAAGCCGAATAGGTTGTTCCACTGCAGCATCATGCCGTTTGATAGGAACCAAAGCCGAATAGGTTGTTCCACTGCAGCATCATGACGTTTGATAGGAACCAAAGCCGAATAGGTTGTTCCACTGCAGCATCATGCCGTTTGATAGGAACCAAAGCCGAATAGGTTGTTCCACTGCAGCATCATGGCGTTTGATAAGAACCAAAGCCGAATAGGTTGTTCCACTGCAGCATCATGGCGTTTGATAGGAACCAAAGCCGAATAGGTTGTTCCACTGCAGCATCATGGCGTTTGATAAGAACCAAAGCCGAATAGGTTGTTCCACTGCAGCATCATGCCGTTTGATAGGAACTAGAGATGCTCCGATCAGCTTTTTTGAGGCCGATCACCGATCACCATCAATTCAAGCCTTCTATTTATTGTGTCGCATTATTCATATTTAATTATTCTTAACAACATCGACATTGTATATTAAGTATTAAAATTAGGAGATGAGAAAGTATCATGAATTGACAACCGTTTTATTGCAGGCTAAGGCAACATGCAACTCTCTCTAGAGACACTCTCTTAAGGGGCGTTCACACCGAGATATTTATTTTTCGCTCTGTCGCTCAAGTCAACCCTTTGGAATCGCTCTGTCGCTCTGTTTAAATCGCTCATCAACAGGCACACGAAATGACGGACATGTGGGGGATATAACGTTACGCAATGTCATGCTGTTTGTCCACTACGAGCCACCGTCATTGTTTACCTGCGTGCTCCTAATGCGAGCTGCATACCGGTAGTACAGACTTCACTTCATGTCAGCTGTCAGGCTGTCAATGTGGTTTGTTGCCACACAATAAACCAGCGGTTTGTTCCAAGCCAGAGTGATCCTTGACTCGCTCTCACACAGCAGCCAATCAGCATTGAACAGCAAGCGACTGATGCCAGCGTATTTTCGCTCGAGTTGGAATATTTCATCTTGAGCGACGAGCGTATTTTCTCCCTGTCGCTCTGTCTCTGCCGCTCGGACGCCCAGCGATTATTCTCCCAGGCGAATATACGCTCAATCGCTCGTTTGCATTGACTTTGTATGTAAACTCGACGCCAGCAACAAACTTTAATAGGTCGGTGTGAACGCAGCTTTAGACAACTTGGAGCTTACAGAGTAGACTGTATACTGTAGCTTTCCTGTGGAAAAATAAATACAGTCTTATAAAACAAAAAATATAATACTATGTACACAACATGTGCACCAACACAGCTTGGAACATGTCTGTGAAAGCTGCAGCGATAGCCTCCGCGGTGTGTGACCCAGAAAACTCTTGTGAGTGAAGTACAACTTTGTTCAGGTCAAACTTTTCATCAATAAACTGCGCAGTTAGGCTCAGCATGGACATAGGACAGACACTCGAACTCCAAATGTCAGTCGTGAAGCTGATTGACGTGGTGTTGTCTTTCATAAGGCTCTCGATGTGCTTGTACACAATTTGGTATAATTCCGGCAGGCAAACGTCAGTTAAATATTTACGTCCTGGCAGCGTGTAACGTGGATCCAAGCAGGACATGAGGCGTTTGAACCCGAGGTCTTCCGCAACAGACAGCGGCTGCTGATCAAGACATATGAATTCCATTAGCTTTGCATTTATTTCTTTTCGTTTTGTCGTTGCTGTAGGGTTGCTGTCGTTTCAATGTCTCTGTTACAGTTAGCCGAGTGAGTGGCTTTCGGGTTGCTGCACGCTCTTTCGCTGCCTTAGCGCTCGCCAACTTTGTAAACTCCTCAAATTCCTTGACGTGGGAAACCTTCAAATGGTCTTATGAGGTTCGTAGTGTTGAAACTCTTCTGCTGCGTTCCGCCACGCGGTATCTCCGCGGTATGTCCTTCTCCAACAAGTTGTAAAATTGCCAGACAGGCGACGCCATGTTAGCTGCTGTGCTGTTTGTTCTCGCCCAAGCTGCTTTCGCTATAGAGAGAGTGCACTTCCAAACACTTTTTCGCCACTACCACCACGCCCCCTAAGGAAACTTGGGAGCCAATGAAGCTTCATGACACGGAGAGACAGCCAATCACAAGCTGCCCTTTAGGAGACCGGAAGAATACTACTTGGCAGCCTGGGAGTGCACTATCTCTATATTGAAACGTCTCTGGTAGTAGTTCTTGCAGATTTTGTGTCATTCTGATCGGCCTTGTTTGATCGGCACTTTTGATAACTCCGATCAAAGCCGAAAAAGGCCAAATCGGCCGATTCCGATCAAGTAAGGAACCAAAGCCGAATAGGTTGTTCCACTGCAGCATCATGGCGTTTGATAAGAACCAAAGCCGAATAGATTGTTCCACTGCAGCATCATGGCGTTTGTCAAAATTGCACAACTTCTTCTCTTGCCTTCAATACTCTTTGTCCGCACGACAGCCGAGAACCACACATCCGGTACCAACCGACGTAAACGTTAGCCATAGATGATGCCACATTAATGCTCTATTATCAACAACTGGCCACAGATTTCAAAGCTGGTGTGCTTCATGCGTAAAGCTGATGGTCTTAATGCTGGGAGTGGCTCATTCAGTGGTGTTTGGAGCCTGCTGAACGTTGTTACAGCAGCAGGCAGCAGGCTTAGGGTGTATTCACACCTGTAGGTCGTTTGCTTTGTTCCGATTCAGGTACTTAATTGATACAATTGTTGCATTTGTGCCTTGGTTCGTTTGTGTTCACACAGCCACAAATCAAACAATCCAAATAGTATTGTCAAACTTCCTGGATTGGCCAGCAGACACTCTGATAGGCTAATAGCCTCTCGGGATGGACAAAATAATTCCCAGAGATTTTCCTATATGATTATAAAATGTTTTGTTAGACCTACATTGTAGGCTATGTCGGGCGTCCGCCGTGCGAGGAGAGAGAGAGAGAGAGAGAGAGAGAGAGAGAGAGAGAGAGAGAGAGGAGAGAGAGAGAGAGAGAGAGAGAGAGAGAGAGAAGAGAGAGAGAGAGAGAGAGAGGGAGAGGGAGAAAGTTCTTTATTTATTTATTAATGTATGCTATGTAGCCTGTATGTATTTATTTAGCCTATTTAGGCGATAGAGATAGAAGATCAAAGACCCTCGCAAATTCTGCTATTAGGCTATCACGGAGATGAGGATTAGCCGAGACATACCGGTAGGCTATATAACACCTGTCCTGTCAGGAATAAAATATTAATAAATAATTTAATAATAACGGACATTTCGAGGAAGACATGCAATCAGTCTCATTGTCTGATTGAACCAGACAATCTTATCACAAAGAAGGCTGGCTCTGATTA
>NC_139627.1:2631276-2638776 GCF_964638095.1 Poromitra crassiceps | reverse complement strand
CTTTCTCTCTCTCTTTCTCTCCCTCTCTGTCTCTCTCTCTCTCTCTCTCTCTCTCCCTCTCTCTCTCCCTCTCTCTCTTTATATCCCTCTCTCTCTCTCTCCCTCTCTCTCCCTCTCTCCCTCCCTCTCTCCCTCTCTCTCTCTCCCTCTCTCTCTTCTCTCCCTCTCTCTCTCCCTCCCTCCCTCCCTCTCTCCCATCACTCCTGTCCACTTCCTTCCATCACTTGTTGACTATCTCTCTCCCTTTCTCTCCCTCTCTCTCTCTCTCTCTCTCTCTCTCTCTCTCCCTTTCTCTCCCTCTCTCTCTCTCTCTCTCTCTCTCTCTCTCTTTCTCTCCCTCTCTCCCTCCCTCCCTCCCTCTCTCTTATCAACTCCTGTCCACTTCCTTCCATCACCTTGTTGACTCTCCCTCTCTCTCTCTTTCCCCTCTCTCACTCTCTCCCCCCTCTCTCTCACCCTCTCCATCTCCATCTCCCTCTCTCACCTCTCTCCCTCCCTCTCTCTTGCTCTCTGTCATCTGTTTCTGGCTCTCTCTCTCTCTCTCTCTCTCTCTCTCTCTTACTCTCTGTCAGTTTTCTATCTGTTTCTGTTCTGTGAGTGCTGGCAGTGTGTCTTTGTGTGTTTTGCACATGGTCATTCTTGTCTCTTTGTGTTGGCCTGTGTGTAGTAACCCTTCACACCACTGAGGCATGCTATGTTTTAACTTATGTTCAATGGACACTGTCTGGAATAAGAGTGTTTACAGTCTGACTCGGGCCTCTTCGAACCCATTGAACTTACCTTTGCTCCCTATTTAAATACAGTATGAAGGCACTTTTCCTATGCTTTTACATGAAGCTGTACATTGGAGACAGAGCTGGGCAGAGACATCCTTAGTGGGTCTTTTACATGAAGCTGTACATTGGAGACAGAGCTGGGCAGAGACATCCTTAGTGGGTCTTTTACATGAAGCTGTACATTTGAGACAGAGCTGGGCAGAGACATCCTTAGTGGGTCTTTTACATGAAGCTGTACATTGCAGACAGAGCTGGGCAGAGACATCCTTAGTGGGTCTTTTACATGAAGCTGTACATTGGAGACAGAGCTGGGCAGAGACATCCTGAGGCCGTGTGTCCATCTAGCGTCTTTTTCTGACCGTTAAACGCTGGAAGTACGCTGGGAAGCGCTGATCTCAGCGCACAATATACAAGGAAGCAGTCTGAAACTAACGTTAGTTCAGTGCGGCAAAGGAAGCAGGCTGAAACTAACGTTAGTTCAGTGCGGCAGTAGCTTGATAGCTGACAGCTAACATTAGCAAACAACACACATACAGTGATTTAGCTCAACACTCACCAGAAATATTAAGTGTCTAGCCAATCTGCTCCCACAATTGAGCCTTTCTTTCTCTGTCCATGATTAGTTGCCAGAAAAGGAGCACCCGACACCAGCGTCTTTCTGAAAAGTTAAAATATTTTCAGCTGGAAGAGCGCTGGGAGTCGTGCGTAGGGCTGGGTTAAAAAAAAATCGATTCTCCGATTTTTAATCGATTTTTATTTGAATCCTCGATTATCGATTCATATGTCCAGAGATCGATTTTTTTTTTATTAAAAAAAAAAAAAAAAAAAAAAGATTTAAAAAATTAAATAAACAGGCTAAAATATTATTTTAAAATTGGGAAATTAAGAACCCTTTGTCACCACCTGGTGAGTAAATATATGTGTAACTAAAACCATTAAAATTGACAACAGGTCTGCAACTTTTTTCCCCATGTATCTACTTGGCTGGTTGGGAACCCCTGTGTTACATAACTGGACATGTAATTCAGGGTACAGCTCAAAAAACATTTTGAAACATATTGAAATTGATCGAATCGGAATCGAATCGAATTGAATCGAATCGAAATTAATCGATTCGCAACCTTGTGAATCGGAATCGAATCGATTCTTGAAATTTGAACCAATACCCAGCTCTAGTCGTGCGCACAAAAACGCCAGAGCGCTCTGAAAATATACGCTGGACGCAGCGCACTTTCTCTAGACGTCCGTGTGCGTCCGCATACGCTCTCCCCCCCATTGGAAACAACTGAAAAAAAGACGCTGGACCTGAGGAAAATACGCTAGGTCGACACAGGCCCTTAGTGGGTCAAATGTATACCGGGCCCTCTGTTGGTAAGCTCCACATACCTTCTATGAAAAGCAATTAAATGGAAAAGGAGCCATTTGAACAGTGGGGAACAGAGCCAAATCAATTTGTACTTATGTGAATTGGGGCCAATTTGCTATGGACAATTTGGTAATGAGCTTTTAAGATTTCTTTGCATACTTGGAGCCATCGGTCATCACTGAGCTCGTGGGGAATGCTTTTGCAAGAAGTGCACTCGGAGTCTCGTATGTTTTGGATGGAAACACGTTGTGCATCATAGCCTTGGGATTAAATATTAGCCTGTGTGCTATGTCAGAGGACTAGTCTATACGTCAGCACGCGTATGTCAAGCCATAGAAAACACAACGCCTAGTGACCTCAGGTTTCTCTCAGACAGAGCCTATATTAACGCAAGACTCTTTCCAACACTTTTTCTTTCTATGGGTGGGCTGTCTGCTGTGAGCTCCCCGCCCAGGTACACAGGTGTTTCCCAGGTAAACTCTTCATTTGTTTGTCATCATTTGAACCTTGTCTGGAGAGCTGAAGGGCTGAAGCCATTGTGGAGGGAATGAAGGTGGAAAACAATTCCTAGGCGTTTGTATTTCTTCAACCAGTCACAATCCAGGGCAGCGTTCAAAACTGAGTGGGTGTTTTTGTTTGCTGCTGAACCTGCGAGGTTGGTGAGCAGGTCGTACGGGAGGAGCTGCTGAGCCTGCGAGGTTGGTGAGCAGGTCGTACGGGAGGAGCTGCTGAGCCTGCGAGGTTGGTGAGCAGGTCGTACGGGAGGAGCTGCTGAGCCTGGGAGGTTGGTGAGCAGGTCGTACGGGAGGAGCTGCTGAGCCTGGGAGGTTGGTGAGCAGGTCGTACGGGAGGAGCTGCTGAGCCTGCGAGGTTGGGGGTTGGGGAGCAACCTCGCAGGCGTATGGGAGGAGCAAAACCATCCATTTTCACCTTCATCACTCTGGAGACACGTGGCCAACCGCGGAACGTCCTGTTGAGTCTGACTGAAGGCACATGGATGGTTTCTGTGTGTGTTCACAGCAAGAACGTTCTCTCCACAGAGACACAGCATTTTCCTCTGTCCCAATTGTACTTAGCCACTGGCCAATAGTGCTCAACAGTCACGTGACAGTTCCGTCACGTCACGGTTTCCGAAGAGTACTTCCCCATTCTTATTCAATCTCAATCATGTTTAGAAAAATCCATATCTATTTTCTTAAGCCAGGAACAAAGCCGGACAATACAACGGACAATATAAGCCATGTGAACCTTTGAAATGTCACACATTTCTCAGAAGGTGGAGTGGATAAAAACTTTAGTTTTCTTTATCAACAGAAAACAACAACACTAACACTTACATACACATATTTTTGCGATATTGTGGAAATTCGATTGAAATTTGATGCTTCCGTTCAGCCTTTTCGAATTTGATACATCACAAATCACATAAAAACGCTGGCATGGAAACCCACCACCCCGGGTGGGGTGGTGGCCCCCAGGGCGGGCGGCCCCTCAGCTGGCCCGGGGCCAGGGTGGGCGGCCCCTCGGCTGGCCCGGGGCCAGCGGCAGCAGGGAGGTGAGGTATTTTAATTCCCGGGAGCCAGGAAATGAAAACCTTGAAAGGACCCGACAGCAGCTCTCGCTCACAGCTCTCTTCTATCCTGCCTCCCTGCTGGTGGCTTTGACAGGACTCTGCATCAGTTATATAACACGACCAGTCCACCAACACCTTGTCACTGCAGTGCCCCCCCCCCCCCACACACACACACACTTTCCCACATTTTCCTTTTTTAAGGTTTACGTATTACAGTAGTCTCTAATGCTTTTAGGCAGGATCAAGACTGTAGTACAGTAGTCCCTAATGCTTTTCGGGAGGATCAAGACTGTACTACAGTAGTCTCTAATGCTTTTAGGGAGGATCAAGACTGTACTACAGTAGTCCCTAATGCTTTTAGGCAGGATCAAGACTGTAGTACAGTAGTCCCTAATGCTTTTAGGCAGGATCAAAACTGTAGTACAGTAGTCCCTAATGCTTTTAGGGAGGATCAAGACTGTAGTACAGTAGTCCCTAATGCTTTTAGGCAGGATCAAGACTGTACTACAGTAGTCCCTAATGCTTTTAGGCAGGATCAAGACTGTAGTACAGTAGTCCCTAATGCTTTTAGGGAGGATCAAGACTGTACTACAGTAGTCCCTAATGCTTTTAGGCAGGATCAAGACTGTAGTACAGTAGTCCCTAATGCTTTTAGGGAGGATCAAGACTGTACTACAGTAGTCCCTAATGCTTTTAGGCAGGATCAAGACTGTAGTACAGTAGTCCCTAATGCTTTTAGGGTGGATCAAGACTGTAGTACAGTAGTCCCTAATGCTTTTAGGCAGGATCAAGACTGTATTACAGTAGTCTCTAATGCTTTTAGGGGGGATCAAGACTGTACTACAGTAGTCCCTAATGCTTTTAGGCAGGATCAAGACTGTAGTACAGTAGTCCCTAATGCTTTTAGGCAGGATCAAGACTTTAGTACAGTAGTCCCTAATGCTTTTAGGGAGGATCAAGACTGTAGTACAGTAGTCCCTAATGCTTTTAGGGAGGATCAAGACTGTATTACAGTAGTCTCTAATGCTTTTAGGGAGGATCAAGACTGTATTACAGTAGTCTCTAATGCTTTTAGGCAGGATCAAGACTTTAGTACAGTAGTCCCTAATGCTTTTAGGGAGGATCAAGACTGTAGTACAGTAGTCCCTAATGCTTTTAGGGAGGATCAAGACTGTATTACAGTAGTCTCTAATGCTTTTAGGGAGGATCAAGACTGTATTACAGTAGTCTCTAATGCTTTTAGGGGGGATGAAGACTGTATTACAGTAGTCTCTAATGCTTTTAGGGAGGATCAAGACTGTAGTACAGTAGTCCCTATGCTTTTAGGCAGGATCAAGACTGTAGTACAGTAGTCTCTAATGCTTTTAGGCAGGATCAAGACTGTACTACAGTAGTCCCTAATGCTTTTAGGCAGGATCAAGACTGTAGTACAGTAGTCCCTAATGCTTTTAGGGAGGATCAAGACTGTAGTACAGTAGTCTCTAATGCTTTTAGGGGGGATCCAGACTGTATTACAGTAGTCCCTAATGCTTTTAGGGAGGATCAAGACTGTAGTACAGTAGTCTCTAATGCTTTTAGGCAGGATCAAGACTGTATTACAGTAGTCCCTAATGCTTTTAGGGGGGATCAAGACTGTAGTACAGTAGTCCCTAATGCTTTTAGGCAGGATCAAGACTGTAGTACAGTAGTCTCTAATGCTTTTAGGCAGGATCAAGACTGTAGTACAGTAGTCCCTAATGCTTTTAGGGAGGATCAAGACTGTAGTACAGTAGTCTCTAATGCTTTTATGGGGGATCAAGACTGTAGTACAGTAGTCTCTAATGCTTTTAGGCAGGATCAAGACTGTAGTACAGTAGTCCCTAATGCTTTTAGGGAGGTTCAAGACTGTAGTACAGTAGTCTCTCATGCTTTTAGGGAGGATCAAGACTGTAGTACAGTAGTCTCTCATGCTTTTAGGGAGGATCAAGACTGTAGTACAGTAGTCTCTCATGCTTTTAGGGAGGATCAAGACTGTAGTACAGTAGTCTCTCATGCTTTTAGGGAGGATCAAGACTGTAGTACAGTAGTCTCTCATGCTTTTAGGGAGGATCAAGACTGTAGTACAGTAGTCTCTCATGCTTTTAGGGAGGATCAAGACTGTAGTACAGTAGTCTCTAATGCTTTTAGGGGGGATCAAGACTGTAGTACAGTAGTCCCTAATGCTTTTAGGCAGGATCAAGACTGTAGTACAGTAGTCCCTAATGCTTTTAGGCAGGATCAAGACTGTAGTACAGTAGTCTCTAATGCTTTTAGGGGGGATAAAGACTAGTACAGTAGTCCCTAATGCTTTTAGGGAGGATCAAGACTGTAGCAGCCGCAAAGGAGCCGTGAAACTGTGTTTTGGCCTTGGCAGAGGTCAGCGGATCTTGAGGGAGGATCAGCACTGTGGTCTTGAAGCACTGATTGTATAAGTATTCCCTGGAAACCAAACATGTGTGTTTTGAGTTTGTCACACCACAGGAAAATATGTTATTAACCACCCAGTCGAATTTGAACTGAATTGAATGTCGCCAACGCCAAGGATATGATATTAGGAGCGGCAATCTCTATGCTCTCAATGCTATTCATCTATGTTCTCAGTGCTACTATCTGCTGTGAGACTGTGATGCAAGCATGCTGCAGCCAGTCTGCAACGTGCTCGCCATTAGCCAATGAGAGTCGAGCATGCAGCATAACACGCCCAAACCCATATATGGACGCGCAGCAGCCCAGGCAGCTCCGCGCCGCTGAGTCCGCTCGCTCAGACTGTGTATTTCGCATTGAGTCTGATCTTTTCCCAAGACCCATAAATGTCATACAAATCATAGAGAATAGCCCACCAACAGATACAAAAACATGAGCTATGTGTTTAAACTTTAATGTACATACAAATAACTGCCACGATCAGACTTTTGAAATACGCATTTAAAAAAGTTGCAGCTCGAGGTCGCTTCTCGACCCGCTCCTCAACTGCAGCCCGAATGTGAATGCCGGGGGGGGGGGGGGGGTTTCTGGAGCTCAAGAGCAACTGAGAGCTTCTATCCACCTTATTTTTGAATGCCCCACTGTACAAATAATTGTGGGTACAAGGTCCGGTTTAACGTGACTTATTGTTACAGCTTGCCATTTCCTTTGTTATACTCTGGCTGCAGACCCGAATTATAAACCGGAAACTGGAGTACGTTATAAAAGTTATAAATATAGTCAGTCACGTTATAAACAACTAACCAACGCTGGGGGTCCGTATGGAAACAGTGTTACTCGAAATAGTTAAAAGTTAATCAGTTTGGTCATTCAGTGGCGTTTTACTGCCATGTAACATAGCTATGTTACATGGCAGTAAAACGCCACTAGCTACCTAGCTAGCTAGCCGCTAACATTAGCCACAGTAGGCTGCGCACTGCGCTCTTAAAGGGATATTTATCGACGAGATTTCTGCCAAGCTGGACCTGATTAGTGATTTGCTCCGTTCGCCCAGACGGGTGTCAAGCTGTCAGCAACAAGGCTGGGAGGATCACACCGGAAGAAAAACACAGAGGCATCATGGCCGCTAGAAATAAGGTGGATAAGATTGATTAGTTTCTATGATGGGATAAGGTTGTAACACATGCGCCCTAAGTACCGCCCACTCCAACCCCAGCTTCAGCAAACTGTCAAAACAGGGAAATGGCAATATTTAGGATTTGGGTTGAAACTAATGTCTCCTACTTTTTGATGCTCATAATGAGTCACATAAGAGCCTAAATGACGTGGTTGGAAGCTTTTGG
>NC_139627.1:2586276-2626276 GCF_964638095.1 Poromitra crassiceps | reverse complement strand
ATGATAATACTGTAGCTGCTAGATGGGTATAGTGAAGTGCTTCCAAATGGAAGGCTGAAGTCATACACTGGTGAGTGTTTTGGGTCAGCTCAGTCTGAACAGCAATGTGTTTTGTAGGTTCCTATTGTAAAAGGTATTTTAAATATCAATGAGTTTTTTACCCGATTACCGTAAATAATGGTAAAAAAAACAAACAAAAAACATCAGCAATTGTGGACACCACCGATTTTGTAAAGTTATGGACCAGTGATGTCATTCATGCACAAATGACATCACTGGTCCACACTGTAACTCAAATCAACTCTCAATAACTGTCAAACTAAATGAATGTCTGCAAAACTGTGACTCTTCAGATATGTGTGAGATTATGTGCAAAATAAATCCGCATTGAAAATAGGCAGAGTGTTCCTTTTAATGCAGTGAATAGAAATCAGTATGCATGAAATGCCTCAGGGGGGTCTGATGATATCAGAAGGAAATCTCATGTTCGTTGATCACACAGTATTTCCCTCACTGCTCTACATGACAGAAGTAATCCAGCAGAAGCAGCTTTCTGCAGTACAGTAGATACAGTAGATATGAACCAATCACTGCTGTCGGGGGAATCTCTTACATAAGTGCACGTGCAGCGTGGCGTGGGTTATTTCCATATATATATATTTTTTATTTGAGCTGAAGTTTCACGTGGTCGTTTGGAGTTCAAGCAAGTTCCGTGACCCACAGGGCTCTCCCACGAAACCCATCCTGAACCTGAGAATGCACGTCGCCCATCATCATCAGTCTGTAAATAAACCCCAAAATGTGACTTTCTGATTGATGCCCGGATGCAGCGACTGTACAACCTGCTGCCAGCCAGTCTGTAATTGATGGACGGAGTAATGGCGTTAGAGATGGCCGTCTTGAACTGCTCCTGTGAATAGTTCTGCTCTCTGGGAGACTGAATAGAACCCAACGGAGCGCTATTAGACTAACGGCTGAATGTATTGGACAGAATCAAAAGGCAGATGGAAGGGAGTTGCAGTGAAGAATGGCCTTTTGAATGGAAGCTTATGTCTGTGTTTGGCTCTGAAGGAGCTCTTTCAAGAGGCCCTTCACACTCTGTTAAGCTGCCTGTGAGACTTTCCCCTTTTATCTCCATGGCTAATCTGTGGCCTGGCCGTCGCACTGTAACCGCCTCCTCCTGTAACTGCCCCATGACTCCGCCTCCCTCTCTGCCCATGACTCCGCCTCCCTCCCTCTGCCCCATGACTCGCCTGACAGTATGCGCCGGCATAGATCTTCTATTACTATCGAGATGGGTCACCACCACCTCAGGCTCCGCCAATTCTAGCAAATGGTAGCAGCAGCAAACCTCCCAAATGGTCACGTGGTCACTCAGTCACCTCTCCCCTGAAGTGTTGTGAGAGGACTGTGCCTGTGAGGCTTAACAGACTGGATTCTACAGATGGGCATTTTTTAAGTCATTTCAATATTCGAGTACTGGCATTGAATTATTATAGAGTCGCTTCTTTTGGGCTTGTCTAGAGTTGTATGCACGTTTCTTACAACACTAACACACACACACACACACACACACACACACACACACACACACACACACACACACACACACACACACACACACACACACACACACACACACACACACACACACACACACACATGCCCAGTGGCAAAACATGTGGGCCACTAGGTGATTGAATCTATATGGAGGAAGACGAACACACATCACACAGCTTATATAAGACCAGTCTGTGTTTAATATTGCAGCAGCTTATACTGTATTAGAGGAGTCTGTGTTTAATATTTCAGCTCTTACTTATGAGCTCAAGATCAGAGGTGGATCAAAAGATTGAGTCCAGTTTTTACACAGGAGAAATGTGGCGCGCTACATACACACATACACACACACATACACACATACACACATACATACACACATACACTACATACACTACATACATACATACACACATACACACATACACACATACACTACATACACACATACACACATACACATACATACACTACATACACACATACATACATACACACATACATACACGCTTTTAACTTGACAACATAAACAGTGTAAATTGCCCCTAGCTTACTTCCTGTTGCAGTGTTTGCTAATACAATAGCTGACAGGAAATAAGCGAGGTTTCAAATTAAGCAAGAAGCCCCATGAGGCCATGTTTTACAGTGATTTTACAACAGCTAAGGCATGCAGCATGTTGTGGACACCTCTTAGCTGCACCTCTTAGCTGCAGCATGTTGTGGACACCTCTTAGCTGCACCTCTTAGCTGCAGCATGCCGTGGACACCTCTTAGCTGCACCTCTTAGCTGCAGCATGTTGTGGACACCTCTTAGCTGCACCTCTTAGCTGCAGCATGTTGTGGACACCTCTTAGCTGCACCTCTTAGCTGCAGCATGCCGTGGACACCTCTTAGCTGCAGCATGCCGTGGACACCTCTTAGCTGCAGCATGTTGTGGACACCTCTTAGCTGCAGCGTGCCGTGGACACCTCTTAGCTGCAGCATGCCGTGGACACCTCTTAGCTGCAGCGTGCCGTGGACACCTCTTAGCTGCAGCATGCCGTGGACACCTCTTAGCTGCAGCATGTTGTGGACACCTCTTAGCTGCAGCATGCCGTGGACACCTCTTAGCTGCAGCATGTTGTGGACACCTCTTAGCTGCAGCATGCCGTGGACACCTCTTAGATGCAGCATGCCGTGGACACCTCTTAGCTGCAGCATGCCGTGGACACCTCTAAGCTGCAGCATGCTGTGGACACCTCTTAGCTGCAGCATGCCGTGGACACCTCTTAGCTGCAGCGTGCCATGGACACCTCTTAGCTGCAGCATGCCGTGGACACCTCTTAGATGCAGCATGCTGTGGACACCTCTTAGCTGCAGCATGCCGTGGACACCTCTTAGATGCAGCATGCCGTGGACACCTCTTAGCTGCAGCATGCCGTGGACACCTCTAAGCTGCAGCATGCTGTGGACACCTCTTAGATGCAGCATGCCGTGGACACCTCTTAGCTGCAGCGTGCCGTGGACACCTCTTAGCTGTTGTAAAATCACTGTAACAAAACCACAGCCTCCGTGAAAAGCCTCTGTAACTCTTCTTCTGAGTGGGATTGCCGGCCTCTCTCTCGCCTCCACACGCTTGTAAAGGAGACATGATTGTTTTGTTGTTGTTATCTTGACCTTTGTCACTCTCTCTACAGTCTACAGACCTTGAGACAGGAGACGCGGGTACGTTTCATTACCAAAATGCTCTTCTTAGAGATGAATATTACATTGTGAAATTAAATATATCAACTTTTTAAACAAAGATGACCAAAAGCTTCAATAATATTCAATACTGACATACCAGCAATTGTTTTGTAGGTTGAGCGATCTTTTAGTAGTTTTCAAATGAAAATGGAATGTTATCTGAGGTGAAGGGATTAGCCTACAGTACAGATGCATGTGTTAGCTTAGCTTAGCAACCTGCAGCTCCAGGAAGAGGGAAATCGTGATTAAATTTTTTTTTTCACAAATCGCGGCAGTTCAGAAATTCAGACAGACAGGGTGAGTCAGGCTGAGGCTGGTAACATTACAGCCAGAAGCAGAAGCTGTAAGCTACTCTGTGGCTTCACGTGTTGTTTTGTTGTTATGTGTCCTAAAGGCAACATTTCACCGTCCAGTGATAACGTCTGTGTGTGTGTCGTGGCTCTCATTATCTTGTACAGCCCGCAGTGCAACACGCTGCTCGCACTCTTGTGTGCTTTTTTGGAGGTGTTGAAATAAGTTTGTTGCGCTGCTGTCTTTAGTAGCCACTAGCCACGGCCTTCTGAGAGACTTTACAGCAGGGAGAAGGGACGAGGAAGCAGCTCCCGTACATGAGAGAGAGCTGCCGGACCGTAATTACCCTAGTCAAAGTGAAATCGATTTAACGATTTGCATTTTTTTAACATCGTCATAATAACGAATTCATTTGATTACGATTCGAAATCTATTTACCTTTACCTTTAGCTCAAAGTGTTCTGATAGGCTGATGACTAGAACAGGGGTAATCTGCTTTGTAAAGTCAAAGTTTTAACTGAGTTTTATTGGCCTAGATTATGGAGAACCGTGCGTCTGTCCGTCCATCTGTGTTCATTCATTTGTCTGCCTCTTAGTCTTGATGTGTTGTCATGCTATGGAAAATGGTATTGAGTATTTTTTTTATTATTATTATTATTATTTATTTTTTTCCGATATTTTCCTGGCTATCGGTATAAGTTAGAAATGCTAGTATTGTGACAACCCTAGACCCAAGTGTACATTTTGATATCAGTCTTGTTGTATGTGAGGCAGACCGTTCTGTTGCCATACTATGTCCTCTATCCTAAGTCCTACATTGTGTGTCCTACATCCTATGTTCTGATGAGATGAGAATTTAAGTCAGTGACGGTAAAATTGTAATCAAAGGCGGCGGAGTGACGCTTGTAAAAATTCCTGTAATTCCTGCTCGTAAAAAAGAGTAATCAATGAGGCCATTTACACCTGGCGTTAACATGTGGTTTCTGCCATCAGATTGCAATCAGATTGTATTTTATCACTTCAGCCTGATTCCATTTACACCTGGCATTAACATGTGGTTTCTGCAATCTGATTGCAATCAGATGGCAGAAATGGGTGTCCTCTCAATCCGCATAAAGTTGCTGTATCCAGATTGAGAGGACACATTGCATTTACACTTGTGTTCAATGTGTACACAATGCATCCCTGACCACCTCCGGAGGTGGTTTGGCCGATCAGATTGCAATCCTTCTTCAATGCGTTTTGGGGGTGTTTACACCTGGCATTTCAAGTGATAAAACACAATCTGATTGCAATCTGATCACAGAAAACGCATGTTAGCGCCAGGTGTAAATGGCCTCAAAGGCGGCCAAAATCATCGGCCGGTCTTCTGCAAAACTTGGAACTGGAAGTAGGAGGAAGATCGAGGCCGGACTTTAAACTGTCCCTCTAATGTCGAGAGAGGCAGTGAGTGGCCGGTCCGTCCCCTTTAGTGCTCCTCTCCTCTCGACAGCTTGCCAAGCCACATTGGGGAATGTGAAGGAGTCTGTTTTCAAGCACAGACCTCAAGGCCCATCTCTTATCCCTGACCCCTGACCCCCAGCTATCTCCGCCACCGCAACCACCTTTTCACACAGCGGCGGCCTGACTTACATCTGTCGGCTTTCTGTTGATCTTCTTCTTATCTATTCCTTTCATTATGTTGATTCTTCTTCTTTTAACTGGACTTCTTTTCTTTTAGCCGTTGTAAAGTGTTTTGAAAGCATGCACTTTAAATTCCCTTAAAGTTGTAACTTGAACTTTGTGTGTGTGTGTTTTTGTGTGAGTATTTTATGTGCGCTCCTGTGTGTGTGTGTGTGTGTGTGTGTGTGTGTGTGTGTGTGTGTGTGTGGGCCCCCGTATTCATTTACACCTGCATACTTGGCGGTCTAGACGAGATGGGAGGAGTCCCACAGACAATACTCCCTGTGGAGAATCAAGTGATACTGGGCTTAATGTTGTCATTATCACTATTATTACCCGCTCAACAATGGCGCTGGCAGGCGCTCAAAGGCCCATCATCATGATGCACGTCTGCCACTGAAAGACAAGGTAACTAGAACAGGAAGAGGCAGACACGGCACAAGGGAGCCAAGTTTTGGATGTGTGTGTGTGGGTGTGCGTTTATGAATGTGTCTTTTCCTGGAGTCAAATGCATCTGTAGCCAGATGGTATGTGCATATGTATGTGAGGTGTCTGTGTTTTTGTTGTTGTTGTCATTTGTTTGTTTAATAAAAACAACAACAAAAAAACAATTTTCTTCCCAATTGTACCCTGATGTCCCGGTCGTTGCTCCACCCCCTCTGCCGATCTGGGGAGAGTTGTAGACTAGCACCATGCTCCCTCTGATACATGTGCAGTCGCCAGCCGCTTATTTTCGCCTGACTGAGGAGGTTCGCCAGGAAGACGTAGCACGTGGGAGGATCACGCTATTCCCCCGGTTCCCCTCCCCCCGAACAGGTGCCCTGACCGACCAGAGGAGCCACTAGTAGAACTGTAGTCAACTATGAAAATCTTGGTCGACCGAAATTCGATCTACTCATCAACCAATCAATTGGTCAATGGGGGAAGGAAGAGGGGGGTTAGATAGGTGTAATAAACAACACAACGTTATCTCTATGAACTAAATCAGCCTCACTGCAGTGTACTGAGTGAGTGCACCTGAGCCTACATGAGTTATAGACATCAAAAGCTATTTGCAGCATTGTAACAATACTGAAATGATAACAGACTCAGAGGCCATGTTCACATTACAGGCAAATCTGATTTGCTGATAAAGTCATTAATCGTCATTATCTTGATTGGTTTCCCAAATCTGATTTGGGAGTCTGTCCGCACTGCCACGAATCTGATTTTCAAGTCGGATCTGTGTGTCCAGACCTCCATATGTGGTTTGGGACAAGTGACACAAATCAGACTTGGAGCGTCCAGACTCATAAAACCAATCTGGATAGAATCATTAATAGGTCACTAAAGTTCACAAATCAGATTTGGCCTCCTAGTCTGAACATGGCCAGAGCTGACCAGCGTGCACCTCTCCACATTCAGCTGCGATGCGAAACAGCTGTGGGAAAGCTTGTGTGATGGTTATAATGTTAACGTTAGCACTGTGGCACGGCTAATTAGTAACGTTTACGCCAGAAAGGAGGAGAGTGAGACAGTCATTCCTTTTGCTAACTCAAGCAAGCCCAGATTTATTCCAGTAACATCTTTAACAGTCTGTCTAACTCTAACATTACCTCACATGGAGCATTGACTCTTATCTCTGAGGACGGCACTGAATAGCCTGTTATTATATTCTCATAAGGTATGTAACGTAAGAGCTGTTAACAGCTCGTTAACAGCTGCTGATGGCTGTCTGTTGTTTGTGATAGCTGAACCATTTAATTGTTCATTTTGTCGCTCTGCTGTTTGCTCTCAGTCTGGATAGCCTGCTAACTGGTAGCCTGTTGTGTCACTTTTGCTGCTATGTGCGCTTCCAGAAAATGTCAGTGTTGCTTCCGCGGCACGTTACTTTGTTTCCGGAGCGCTTTTCTTCTTTTGAAATTGATTTTCTCCGGGATTAAACCTGGGTCTCCACGGTGGTGGGCGAGTGTTTTTACCTCGACACTACCCAGACGCCCCCTGGTGGTGGGCGAGTGCTTTTACCTCGACACTACCCAGACGCCCCCTGGTGGTGGGCGAGTGCTTTTACCTCGACACTACCCAGACGCCCCCTGGTGGTAGGCGAGTGCTTTTACCTCAACACTACCCAGACGCCCCCTGGTGGTGGGCGAGTGCTTTTACCTCGACACTAGCCAGACGCCCCCTGGTGGTGGGCGAGTGCTTTTACCTCGACACTACCCAGACGCCCCCTGGTGGTGGGCGAGTGCTTTTACCTCGACACTACCCAGACGCCCCCTGGTGGTGGGCGAGTGCTTTTACCTCGACACTAGCCAGACGCCCCCTGGTGGTAGGCGAGTGCTTTTACCTCGACACTAGCCAGACGCCCCCTGGTGGTAGGCGAGTGCTTTTACCTCGACACTACCCAGACGCCCCCTGGTGGTAGGTGAGTGCTTTTACCTCGACACTACCCAGACGCCCCCTGGTGGTAGGCGAGTGCTTTTACCTCGATGCTACCCAGACGCCCCCCCCCTGTGCTAATATCGAGTTATTCATTGGGAGTGTTGGTCATTTGGTGGTACATAGTACACCTGTGTGTTTCTCCTTCCCCCATTAGTACATGAAAATAATACTCAAAGCAAAGGAATTCACCTTTACATAGGGTGAAGAGGGCTAGCCTGGCGCTGCATACCAACTGGGCTTAGCCTGTACACACACACACACACACACACACACACACACACACACACACACACACACACACACACACACACGAGCGCAGGGCTAAGCTAAGCTCTCAACCTAGGAAAAAACAGGGTTGGATTTCCCTCGGAAGCTGGCGTGTCCTGCTCAAAAACAGATCATTTAGGGTTGGTCGCTTCCAGAAAGTGTGATTAGCGAGCTTAATCCAAGACTGAAGAATCATCTTCAATAGAGATGTTATTGTTATGACTCATAACAATAACATCTCTATTGAAGATGATTCTTCAGTCTTGGATTAAGCTCATAAGTTATGGGTCCAAGAGAAGGGTTATAGCTCCACATTCGGCCATCGTCACTCTCAATAGATCAGGGCTACTACTGTAAGACCTGCTTTTATCAAAGAAGAGAATCTAGGCATATAAATCTACCAGCACACCCAAGGAGGACAGCCATCAATTTTTAAACATGACCATAAAATACAATTGAATGTCATAGAATTTCAGTCAGTTTGCAATTTTCACAGCAGTCTTTCTCTCTATGACATCCTCAGTGTATTGGGCACTTGAATATGTATGGGGGTGGCACGGTGGCACAGTGGTTAGCCCTGTCGCCTCACAGCAAGAAGGTTGTGGGTTCTAAACATTGTCCCGGCGGGACCTGGGGGGATCCTCGAGGAAGCCTGCTCGGAGGCCATTGTTGACGTAGTGTGCTTGCGGCCCTATACGCTCCACAGTCTATGGGAAAAGAAGAGAGAAGAACATGTATGAATATGTATAACCTCTCAGAACAAGCCTGGAGAACGTCCTTTTTTGTGCTACAAATACAAAGTGAAAACACTTCCCAGAAGCACAGTGGGGGTGGCGTTACGCAGAAAGCTGTTCTCAGTACAGTTCAGCAGAAGGACTTGATGCTTGCTGCTCGTCTATTAGAGCACATGTGTGCTGAGTCTATTAGAGCACATGTGTGCTGATTCATTGTACTGTTGGACTCAGATTGACTCAGTTGAACCTAATGTTTGAATAGAAACTGACTGCACCTGGCGCTCCTATGCAGGGGCGTGAATCTCTTTGGGTATCTCTCACCATTCCATTCCGATCCCTGGGGGTAACAAGTCCCGATTTAAAAATCGATTCTCGATTCAGTACATAGGGGGATTTCAGGATCTACTCCAGTCCGCTGTGTGCTAAGAAAGGCGGTGTAGCAGATTATAGCTTGAAAGCAGAATAAAGTAGGGGTGCACCGATCACGTTTTTTTTTGCCACCGATCACCGATCGCCTATGAGAAATATATCTGCCCGACCGATCAGCGATTGATCACCGATCAGCGATCTTTTTTTTTGCAGCTACCGCAGTCTATTATAGCACAGTTTCCATTTTACAATAGTCCTACATTTCATCCATCAAATTGAAAGTGCAGCACATTTTCTTTTTTTCTACATCAATATTTTAGATTGTGTAAAGGAAACTGCCAACACGATTATTTTTTGTGAGATAATTGGAGCTGTTGACTGTTGAGACTAGAAATGACTAGAAGAATGTTCTTTATAGCTCAGTTCAGTTTATAAAGGAACAAAAAGTATTCCACTTCGGGATAAATAATATTCCACTTGGGAAGAATCTAACTGATATAACGTGCACAACACGAACATGTATGCTGAACTATGGGTAAAGCAGCGCTATAGCATGCACTGGACTGTAGGCCTTTGTCTTGTAGGAACAACAGGCTACAGTTGGAAGTATTTTAGCTACGCCTCATAAGCCACATGCAGCCGATCAATTGTCCAATAATCCTTATTTGACATTACTGAGATGAAACTATTTCCTGATGAGTTTGTTTTGGATGCTAACATGCATCTGCTGGTGTTGGTGAAATGATACAGCTATCTACCACTACTACCACATTAATCACCTTCTATTTTCAACAGCTTTATTATGTTTGTTTTGGTCAAATGACTTTTGTAACTTGAACATGGAGTTTTGGGCACAGAAAAGGCCTCAGATTTTACAGTTGTAGTTTTTATTTTATTTATTTTTTACCCCCTTTCCCACTTAACGGCACTGCTCCTGCCAGCTCGGCCAGCGTTTGAAAAGACACCGTGTGGGATTCTTTCCAAAACATGTTGGCGTATCCATGTTGGGAAAGTACTTAGATTAAGTTCAAATACAGATGATTTCATCTCCTAAACATGAACATTAATAGCCGTCCATATCGGCTTTAAACAACGCTCAACTTTAAATCTCTCGCCGTCTCTCTCATCTGTCAAAAACCACTTTAATGCATAACATATAGTACATTAGATGTCTAAAAACAGCAATACAGCTGCAGCTGTTCAGCATGTACTTAAGTTCCCTCCGTCTGTCATGTCAGTTGTCATCACGTCCGTACATTAGCCTTTAGTAATTTAACCTATAGCTTTTCCCCCGTGAATTATTGATGTGGTGTACCCATTGGTCAGCTGGTGTAATAACACCCCAGTGAGTGACCCCATGTCCCCATTGGTTGATCGGCGGAACACTTTGGTGTTTGGGAGCTCCTCCTCCTCCTCTGTGTACAGACTGTACTGTACCTGACCTTGGCTGAAAAGTTGAATCTCACAACATCACGACAATATTTACATTTGAATTATTTCATAACTGAATGGCATTCTGCCAAGTGAAAGAAAGTGAATAACATAACATACCAATATGTGGACGCCTTCCCATGAGTGCATACACTTTAAAACAAGTGGCTGCCGTGGGACATGAACTCATAACCTAGCTCTGCTCATCAGCGTTGGGCAAGTTACTTTCAAAATGTAATATACTACATATTACTAGTTACTGTCATTTGAAAGTAATAAATTACTTTACAATATTACTGTCTGTGTAGAGTAACTCGTTACTTATTACACTACTTTTGCATTACTTTTACCAAAACAACAGCGGCAGCAGAATGACATCGCCGCCCCGGAACCATCCCGAAAAATCATTTTCAAATCATTTCAACCGCCTTGAAGTCAGTGTAAACAATCCAACATTCTAAATGTTATTCTTTTCCTTTGTTATTGTCATAGTGGTTATTAGAATAAAAACACACAGTTTGATAAGGAAATGATTGTATCTTTTTTAAATATGTGCTTTGATTAAAAATAAATAAATACTCAATTTGTAACTTGAGTTACTTGAGAAAGTAACTGGTATAATATTACTGAAATCCTATAAGTAATAAGTTATATTACTGAGTTACTGCTAAAAGTAATATATTAACATGTAATATATTACTTTTGTAATGGGTTAACCCCAACACTGCTCATAACCGAGCTCTGCTCATTGAGCGACGCATGTCCCAATGGAACTGCATGCCAGCAATGACTAACCTGCTTCAACACATATTGCCATATGGGTCATGGCCGGCCGTCGGAGGCAGATCCGGCGTCTATGACATTTCCTCTATATATTATGCTCTTTAAAAGCAGCACATCTCGCCATCAGCAGATACTTTCCCAACAAATTCCCAACGCCTCAGAGATCGCTGCCCTACAGCATTCCAATGGTCATGTGGCCCTCGCCCCCGCACGCAGCTTATAGGGCCAATTGAGCGGGCGACGTATAGGAGTCACCAGACCTGTCACCCACCTCATTACGGCGGTCACATGGCTGTTAAAGGCAGCTGTGTGGGAGAGAGAGCGGTCAATATCTGGACGTTTGCCAACAACATCTTGTCCCGCTCGCATTGGTTCACTATTGGTTCACTATTGGTTCACTATTGGCTCACTATTGGCTCACTATTGGCTCACTATTGGCATTTTGAGAGTTGAAAAATGGATTTTTCTCGCGCGTATGGGATTGGTCTAAAGTTGGCACGGTATCGTTGGCGTTCACGCTGGGGGTCTAAAGTTGGCATGGTGTTGGCGTTCACGCTGGGCCAAGGTTTGTATCAGGGTTTTGTTTCCCTCAACTATGACTAAAGTTTATTTTGATGGACCAAGGTGACACGCTCATATCGCTATTTTAAAACCGGTGCCAATGAGGCACATAGTTTGAACAAGGCTATTAGTCCAATGGCACTTACGTCACAAGGTGATGTTACATAACAGCTGGATAAGGCTTATTACTCATCATACCGGCTTGTTTTAAAGTTGAAGTTGTGGATCAAGATCAAAGATAAGGAGCCTACTGTATTGTTTTATTACCCATCTCACTGTAAACTGGCATCGGCTCTTGGCCCCAATAACATACAGAGATACAACAGCTACATCTACTTATTACTGATCTACAAACAATAACATACAGAGATACAACAGCTACATCTACTTATTACTGATCTACAAACAATAACATACAGAGATACAACAGCTACATCTACTTATTACTGATCTACAAACAATAACATACAGAGATACAACAGCTACATCTACTTATTACTGATCTACAAACAATAACATACAGAGATACAACAGCTACATCTACTTATTACTGATCTACAAACAATAACATACAGAGATACAACAGCTACATCTACTTATTACTGATCTAGAAACAATAACATACAGAGATACAACAGCTACATTTACTTATTACTGATCTACAAACAATAACATACAGAGATACAACAGCTACATTTACTTATTACTGATCTACAAACAATAACATACAGAGATACAACAGCTACATCTACTTATTACTGATCTAGAAACAATAACATACAGAGATACAACAGCTACATCTACTTATTACTGATCTACAAATCTGATGTATGTTATAACATACAGAGATACAACAGCTACATCTACTTATTACTGATCTACAAATCTGATGTATGTTTTTCCAGCTTTCATTCATTCTCAGTAATTCACTTCAATAATGGCTTGTAACATACAGTGTTATTATTAGCAAACAATCTTAATCTCACTGAGCCTTGTAGTGTTACATCATCACGTTCCTTTGATTTAACCCATTGATACCTGATGCAGCATTTGCGTGTATATCCCTCATTTGTGTGTGTATCCCTTTAAGACCACGAACCGCATCACGCGGTTCGTGGTCTTAAAGGGATACACACACAAATGCTGCATCAGGTATCAATGGGTTAATGCCAACATAATGCTGCAGTATATTTACAGTATTGTTATTATGCAGTTTAATGTGTGACAATGTTTTGTCCACAGCTTATTCTGTTAGGAGTCCCTCTGAGTTTAGGGAATCCCTTCTTCAGTCCTACTAGCTTTTTCCCCATGCTTCTTCCTCCCTACTTTCTTTCATTCATTCATTCATTCATTCATTAATTCATTCATCAGTCCCTCCAGGAAATAATTAATGGCAATTTTTCAAAATTATCGCAATTTCTCAGCAAAAACGGCAAAACAGGTTCCTCAACTTGCTATTTTTGCCAAAACTGGCCCAGTTAGGCGGATAAGTTGTTCTACACACATTAGTATGCGGATTGACAACGCAATTGCATTTACACTTGAGTTCAATGTGGTCACAATGCGTCCCTGACCACCTCCGGAGGTCGTTTGGCCCATCCAATCACAATCTGTCCTCAACGTGTCACTAATCCAATTTCAATCCGATCAGCCAAAACACATTTCATTGAAGGTGTGAGGAGGGTGTGTGTTTCCTCCTGAAGCATCTCTGCTTCAGTCCATGCCTTCCTCCTGCCTCGCCGCCCTCTCCTCCTCTCCCATGTCAGAGATGGTTGGTGCTGCTGTGTTTGTGGAGTTTGCCCTGCTGACCCCAATCATCAGGTTAACCATTAACCTTCAGGCGTCACCTTGTTGTCCTTTTAACCCTGGCCTTCCTCAGGCCTGACAGAGCTACAGGCTAACATAGCTACAGGCTACAGCACATGAAGGCTACAGCACATGAAGGCTACAGCACATGAAGGCTACAGCACATGATTTACAGCTGAGCGAGAGTACAAGAGAGACAGACGCACACAGAGACTACAAAATGAGCATCAGGATTTAAAGTAGTGGGAGGCAAGGCAAGAGGGGGAGGCAGCTAGAGGGTTAAACTGGAGGCAAGGCAAGAGGGGGGGGGGGGCAGCTAGAGGGTTAAACTGGAGGCAAGGCAAGAGGGGGGGGGGGCAGCTAGAGGGTTAAACTGGAGGAGAGGCAGCTAGAGGGTTAAACTGGAGGGGAGGCAGCTAGAGGGTTAAACTGGAGGGAAAAGCAGAGAAGAAGAGAGAGAAGTGGGATCTCTACCTTTGGACTCAGCAGTGTATTGTCTGAACAGGAGTGTTGGCTCTAAGCTGCTGGGAGCAAAATGGAGACAGCAGCACTCTCATAGTGTTTAAAAGGTCAGTAGTGCTGCTGCTCATGCTGCAATCACAGATTCTTCAGTCTGTTTCTTTGACATGATTCTAGCTGGGTAAGTCAAGTCTCTTTTCTCATAGAGAGACCTGACCCAAAACGGCAGCTGGACGTCACCACTTAGCCATGGTTAAGTGGTGGTGTTTTACCTTACTGTAGACCTACTGTATGTTGTGTTCTACCGTTATGTTGTGTTAGGTTATAGATGGATAGATCGAGGTAGATAATAAGAAGTTAATATTTGGCTTTCTTCTGTGTCCAGTCTGTTCTGATTGCTATATTGAAAATGCAAAGAGACTCCTGCACACTATCTGACTATACTTACAATTTAAAACATTAGATTAAATAATTATCAGAATCAAAACATTGTACATGTCGCCCAAATTTCAATAAAATGTTTTAAATTGCAAGTATAGACAGTGTGCAAGAGTCTCTCTGCATGTTGTGTAGGCTTCCAAGAGACAGTGTGCAAGAGTCTCTCTGCATGTTGTGTAGGCTTCCAAGATCTCTCTGCATGTTGTGTAGGCTTCCAAGAGACAGTGTGCAAGAGTCTCTCTGCATGTTGTGTAGGCTTCCAAGAGACAGTGTGCAAGAGTCTCTCTGCATGTTGTGTAGGCTTCCAAGAGTCTCTCTGCATGTTGTGTAGGCTTCCAAGAGTCTCTCTGCATGTTGTGTAGAGTCTCTCTGCATGTTGTGTAGGCTCCCAAGTCCTCTCCTGTTGTGAAATTACAATGAGGCTAAGTCGAGCTATGGTTATAGCTTGATTAGGCTATTTACTCCAAGTATACATATATATATATACATGCACGGGTGGTATTTACTCCAAGTATACATGTCATGCACGGGTGGGAAATCGATTTTTTAGTTGGAATCACGTTGCCTCTGCTACGATAGGTGGCGATATGCACTCTTTCCCCGCAGGCTCGGCCAATTCTACTCTTACAACTGGTAGCAGCAAGTCTCTTAACTCATTTGAGTGCCAGCCACTTTTGGAGAACGGACGCTCCCAGTGCCAGAGTTTCAGAGCGTTTTCAGTGATTTCTCGAGGCCCACAGAATATTGTGTGATATTACTATGTAAACTCTATTGTATCATCAGCAAAAAAAAGTTTATTGATACCATTTTCCGTTCTTTAGTTATGAGCCGGAGAAGATAGGTTGTTTTCAGCAAAAACAGGCGTTTCAAATTAGAAGCTGAGATATTCACCCTTTTGTGAAATGAAGCATTTCAAGCACATGACTGACTCTGAAGCTAATATTTTCTGATGTAGTGACGTGGTGTAGTTGTGTGGTGCCCTGCGTGCCCCACCCCCCTCTCCCCCCCCTCAGCTGCAAACTCCTCCCCACACTAACACACAGCCTCACGCACCCAGCGTCTATTTTCGGAGTGCTCCGTTTTTGTGCGCCGGCTCCCAGCGCGACACCGAAAAGCCAAAACGGACTGCTGAGAATGGTTTGGCCCTTCGGCGTCAGGTGCTGCTTTTCTGGCGGCTAATCGTGTGGATAAACTATGCAGCAGAGACAGAGGGGCTCAATTGTGGGCGCGGATCGACTGCTGTTCGCAGCCAACGTCAGCTCCAGCCAGAGCAATCTATATGGCTCTGGCTGCAGCATGAGCGGTTTCTCTTTCATCACGGGGCTTTTTCCTGCTGTTTTCCTGACCTTTCTCTAATCTGGAGAGCACTGTCACCACCTAATGAGTCCGTAAAATAGGTTATACACCTTCAATAGCTACAATATTTGTACAGGAGATGCCTGAGGCTTTGATCCACGTCCCACCGTCAAAAAACGCATTTGATGCCGATCGACATCATTGGCACTCAATGAGTTAATAATGCAGCTATTTTATAAAAAAAGATGATATAATTATTAATTATACAAAAGTTTCCCCTCAAAACGATCACTTCTGGCCCATATAATAGTGTGGCAGTGTGTTTATGTTGCGCCCTGTGTGTGTTTTAGTGATAGGACATTGTGTTTTGCTGTGTTCTGTGTTTATGTGCTGCAGCGAGGTTGTGTTTATGTGGAGAGAGAGAGCGCCGATAAACGAACGTTCAAACGCAGGGATGGTCAGGCAACAGAAAGCTGCCCCTTGTTAGCTCAATACAGTTTAAACTAATTCCATTAAACAAATATTTTTTCTAGACACAGATTTAGCTCTACGTCAACGAACTTCACATTTAGCTTTAGCTAATCGCTCCCTGGCTGCTAACGTAACAGTTTTACACGCTGTTCCACTTCCGGGTGAAAGAACGTCGCCTCGTCCAGTTCCAGTCCGACTATCAATCGCATTATCTGGGTGTGTTAGTCAGACTTTTATAACTTCGATTTCAGTCAAGCTAACATGTTTACATGCATTTCAAAAGTCCGGTTTTAGGCGGACTAACACAATAATTTGATTTTTTTTAAGTGCATGTAAACGTACTGAGTGACAAAAAAAACAATTAATTAATGTACTTTTCTTATCTTCATGATGGCAATAGAAATGAGGCCTACAATTTTGCTGTCAAAATAATGGCAATCTAACACAATGCAATTATTATAATACATGCTTAGCAGCGGTTATGAATGTATTAGAAGACATTGCATTGTACTATGATCTTCTAAACAACAACAAATCTTCATCTATGCTGCTCAGATTGACCTACAGCCAGATGCAGATACAGACATTGACTGCACCTTATTGGCTGTGTTATCTGTGGTCAGGCATACCAGGGGCTCTGCTTTCAGTCACCATGTCTCTAGTGCCTCTCTGAGTCCACGGGTCCAAGCAACTGAAATAGTGCACAGTCAAAGCTGATATAAGCAAAGTGCACCACAGTGAGGTCACAGTACTCTGCGCTGTTGGGTTGAGATGTTTGTGACTTGTCTTCTTGACACACCTGGGGGGCTCCAAAGTCTTAACCAGTGTTTCAATCCCATTTTCTCTACAGAAATTCTTTCAATATCCAGAGTGTGAAAAGGGCTTGTCTACTCAGCCCAGCACTGTACTGCTATTAGCACATCAAAGTGCATACAAAATGAGAATAGATTAAAAGGTAGGTCTGTAGGCAGTTGTGATAATATAGTCTACCCCCCCCCCCCCCCCCCCCCCCACACACACACACACACACACACACACCCGCTGCTAATGACACTAATACTGACACATACCGTATACCCTGATGGAATGTCAGAAGGTATGAAGGCATGAAAAAGCCTACGACAGACTGACTGGATTACCCTGGGGGAATGTCAGAAGGTATGAAAAAGCCTACCACAGACTGACTGGATTACCCTGGGGGAATGTCAGAAGGTATGAAAAAGCCTACGACAGACTGACTGGATTACCCTGAAGAAGCCAAAGCCCATTAGCTCGAGCATTTGCTGCAGCTGATGGGGATCCTAATAAACTAAACTAAACTAAACTCGTCCATAGAAATGAATTGTCGCCTTACATTTTCATGACTGTTTATATAGAATGACATTTCAAATCCACGTTAAGCAAATCTAAACTATACTGAAAAATATAAGGGAGGCAATAGACTATAGATTATAGAGTATATAATTCACTTGAAGCGATGTAATGCTGATGTGCTCTTACATGATATGACTTTATATGACTTTATATTAGGGCTGCACAATTAATCGCATTTTCATCGTCATCGCAATATGAACATGCGCAATAAACACATCGCAAAGACTGCTTGAAACGCAATGACTAACAAAAGTGGTTTTATTTACATGCGTCATGCATTCCCACTCAGCATCTGATCATTTTGTCTTGTGTTGTAAATCCAGCGTACACCTTTCCCTTGCAACAGTGCGCTCCGCCCCTCTGCCAAAGCCCAAACACGCTGTGTGTAGTTTCAGCTAGAGTCAGTGTGTATTTCATTTCTTTATTCAGTGGGCATAGGCTATGTTTGGGGTCTATGTTAGCATTATTAAAGCAGAAAGACATAGGAACTGTATAGCTAATATGCATACTTTAATATTTGTTTATTTATCGCAAGTCGTATCGTCATCGCTATATTGAACAATGTTTTCGCACATCGCAGATTTTCCTCATATCGTGCAGGCCTACTTTATATGTGTTTTGTTTATTTGTTTATTAACACATTCACTGCCAGCCGTTTTTTTTTTTACTGTAGGTAGCTTCTGCCAAAGGTTTTTTTTGAGGATTCTGGCTCATCTTACAAGAGCCGAGGATTATTTTCTGCTTGGACTTTGTGAACACAAAATATCTAAAAAGTACTAATAGAATGTGTGCTTTCTCTGTCTAAAAGAGTTAGTTTGTAGAGTTAGTAGTTATGTAGATATTAGCCGTTGAGTACAGCATGGTTTCAGCGTCTGAGACAGAAAGCTGAGATAATCGCAGTTTTGTGAAATTCAATCAAACAGTCACTTTAACCATTTATTTTTGGCATCAGTAACACATCTGGGGCCGGTTGCACCAACTGGTCTTAAACTGGTCTTAAGCTAAGTTGGTCGTAACTTTACGACCTAACAGCTACGCCGGTTGCACCAAGACAACTTGAGCCTTATTTTCACTAAGACCAGGCGTAACTCCTACGCCTCGTCAGGAGGAGGCGTAGAGCCTGCCTGTAACAGAGATCTCCGCGGAGACCTTTTTGACCGTCATCGTCGTAACACCGCCAGTTCGCCGTCTTTGAAAGCACGACGTTAGATTATAACTAACTAGTTAACCTAACCCGCCTTCCAAAATGTTGCCGTTAGTTTTTTAGAAGTTAATACATAGAATTGGGAACGTTACATTCAATTTCATTCAGACTGACTCTGTCTGCTCAATAGCCGCCATTTTTCCCCCAGAGCGAGGGAGGATGGGAGGAGGGAGGGTGTTTTACAGTAGTGGCTGAGAGAGCGTAGTGGCACAGTGCTCCAAGCAGGTCGCGAGGCACATTTTTTGCAACATCATCCAATCAGGGTGCATTCCCTGGCAATTCACATGGACGCGCATTGCTACGACCAGCATAGTTAAGACCAGACATAAGCCGTGTTGGTGCAACAGGCGTAAGTCCATGGTCTTAACTAAGACCGACGTAGGAGTTACGACCAGGCATAGTTAAGACCAGTTGGTGCAACCGGCCCCAGACATCTAAACAATATAGTTCTGAACAGTAATTTCCTCCATATCAGCACCCGCACCCCCTCTCCTTCAAACTCCTCCCTCCGTGGGCGTGTCTCTGGTGGCTTTCAGCAGCGTTTGTCACAAGCGAGTTTCTGCTGCCTGTCTGAGCAGTGAGCAGCCTCCCTCCCTGGCGGCCCCCTCGTCGGCGAGTCTGGATGGGGCTTGCTCGTTCCTTGGGTTTTCGGTTGAGAGCTTTGATGAAGCTTTGTGCGATTCTAGGCTTTATGCTGCGTGTTTCAAAGTGTGTTTTGCACCCAGTCTATTTTTGGAACCCCCCACCGTTGTGCGCCACCGTTGTGCACCAGCGTGAAAGTGTTTTCGCCTACAGTATGAGAATGAGGCTCGTTCGTTTCTGGGTTTTCGGTTGAGCTCAGCTGGAATGAAGCTGCGTGCGATTGTGGGCTTTCTGCCGGTGTTTCAAAGTGTGTTGCACCCATAATCTATTATGCAAATTTGCAATCCCCCACCGCCAGCTCTCAGCGCGAAAGCGAAAGCGTTTTCGCCAATCCATTTTACAGTATGAGAATGGTTTCCTCGCGCGTTCCCCTGCAGTTTTGGCTCGACTTTTTCTAGTCTGGAGAGCACTGTCGCCACTTAGTGGGTCGGTGGAATGGGTTGTACACGTTCGGTGGCTCCCATATTTTTATAGGAGACGTGGGGGGCGTTGATCCACGTCCCACCGTCAAATTTTTTTTTTTTTTTTTTTGACGAGATATCTCGTCCACGGCAGTCAAGCGTTGGTTTCTGCTTGACGAGATATCTCATCCACGGCAGTGAACGTGTTAAAAAGGATCCCTATTAGCCGACGCCTAAACGACCTGCTAGTCTTCGTGGGCTCCAAGACAACAACATACATGACAGACAAACAATGACATCGAGTGCAAAAACATATCACATAAGAATAAAGAAGGAAGACAAATGCAAGAAGAAAGAGTACAAAGGAAAGCATCCTAGCTAGCCATTTAGTTCACTAGTGGACCATATAGTTTCTGTCTCACAGCACCATCACAGCTTCCAGAAGGTTTTAAAAGCGTAACCCCGTCTCTGTCTCACCAGACACATTTTACGGTTCGGTCGATGACGTTGATTGATCAATGACAACTTGAAGTATATATATAAAAACAAAGCTGATAAGATGATTTTCAGTTTGTGGTAATGATACATTTGAAGGGATTGAAAATGATATTAGGCGCTCTTGGGCGCTATAGTGAAATAGACCAGTTCTGCACCGCTCAGTCATCTTTCTCAGCCCAGCTGCTTGTTGCATCAGTAGAGACCTCTGCTGGCACGTGCTGTGAACTGCAACACATCGCCTCAATACAGCATCTTCCCTATCAGTTTAATAGGAGGAGGAGCATTTGTATTTTTGACGGTATTGAAAATCATACCGTGGGGATTTATAAATACCCTGGTATAACGTTCATACCTTTATAACGCCCGAGCCTAGTCTGTCCTTCACCCCTGGTATAACGTTAATACCTTTATACCGCCCGAGCCTAGTCTATCCTTCACCGCTGGTATAACGTTCATACCTTTATAACGCCCGAGCCTAGTCTGTCCTTCACCCCTGGTATAACGTTAATACCTTTATACCGCCCGAGCCTAGTCTGTCCTATAACATACCGCCCGAGCCTAGTCTGTCCTTCACCCCTGGTATAACGTTAATACCTTTATACCGCCCGAGCCTAGTCTGTCCTTCACCCCTGGTATAACGTTCATACCTTTATAACGCCCGAGCCTAGTCTGTCCTTCACCCCTGGTATAACGTTAATACCTTTATACCGCCCGAGCCTAGTCTGTCCTTCACCCCTGGTATAACGTTAATACCTTTATACCGCCCGAGCCTAGTCTGTCCTTCACCCCTGGTATAACGTTCATACCTTTATAACGCCCGAGCCTAGTCTGTCCTTCACCCCTGGTATAACGTTAATACCTTTATACCGCCCGAGCCTAGTCTGTCCTTCACCCCTGGTATAACGTTAATACCTTTATACCGCCCGAGCCTAGTCTGTCCTTCACCACTGGTATAACGTTAATACCTTTATACCGCCCGAGCCTAGTCTGTCCTTCACCCCTGGTATAACGTTAATACCTTTATACCGCCCGAGCCTAGTCTGTCCTTCACCCCTGGTATAACGTTAATACCTTTATACCGCCCGAGCCTAGTCTGTCCTTCACCCCTGGTATAACGTTAATACCTTTATACCGCCCGAGCCTAGTCTGTCCTTCACCTTTCAATTCATGTAGCTGTGAGATTGTAGAAAACATCTATTTTTAGGATCTTGACCATCCTGTAGTTACAGCTGCATCACCATTATCTGTGGGCGGTACAGTGTTTGGTTGTCCTTCATGAAAAGATGAACACACACACACATCACGCGTGCACACACACATCACTCACACACACACATCATGCGCGCACACACACACACACACACACACACACACACACATCACGTGCACACACACACACACACACACACACACACATGCATCACGTGCACACACAGACCACACACAGCCCCTCTGTGGACCTGACGGCTTCACTGGATGAATGCCTCTCCCGCTTCTATTCCTCTGATTTAATTGAGAGCGCTGAAGAAAGAAAGGGGACAGGGACAGGAGAGAAAGAAAGGGGACAGGGACAGGAGAGAAAGAAAGGGGACAGGGACAGGAGAGAAAGAAAGGGGACGGGAAGGGGACAGGGACAGGAGAGAAAGAAAGGGGACAGGGACAGGAGAGAAAGAAAGGGGACGGGGACAGGAGAGAAAGAAAGGGGACGGGGACAGGAGAGAAAGAAAGGGGACGGGGACAGGAGAGAAAGAAAGGGGACGGGGACAGGAGAGAAAGAAAGGGGACGGGGACAGGAGAGAAAGAAAGGGGACAGGGACAGGAGAGAAAGAAAGGGGACGGGGACAGGAGAGAAAGAAAGGGGACAGGGACAGGAGAGAAAGAAAGGGGACAGGGACAGGAGAGAAAGAAAGGGGACGGGGACAGGAGAGAAAGAAAGGGGACAGGGACAGGAGAGAAAGAAAGGGGACGGGGACAGGAGAGAAAGAAAGGGGACGGGGACAGGAGAGAAAGAAAGGGGACAGGGACAGGAGTGAAAGAAAGGGGACAGGGACAGGAGAGAAAGAAAGGGGACGGGGACAGGAGTGAAAGAAAGGGGACGGGGACAGGAGAGAAAGAAAGGGGACGGGGACAGGAGTGAAAGAAAGGGGACAGGGACAGGAGAGAAAGAAAGGGGACAGGGACAGGAGAGAAAGAAAGGGGACAGGGACAGGAGAGATAGAAAGGGGACGGGGACAGGAGAGAAAGAAAGGGGACGGGGACAGGAGAGAAAGAAAGGGGACAGGGACAGGAGAGAAAGAAAGGGGACGGGGACAGGAGAGAAAGAAAGGGGACGGGGACAGGAGAGAAAGAAAGGGGACAGGGACAGGAGAGAAAGAAAGGGGACAGGGACAGGAGAGAAAGAAAGGGGACAGGGACAGGAGAGATAGAAAGGGGACGGGGACAGGAGTGATAGAAAGGGGACAGGGACAGGAGAGAAAGAAAGGGGACGGGGACAGGAGAGATAGAAAGGGGACGGGGACAGGAGAGAAAGAAAGGGGACAGGAGGGAGATGGAGGTCTTGGGGTCACATGCTCGTACAGCCCTGTAGAGACAATAACTCAACAAGTATTTTAATGGTAGGGCTGTGAATCGATATGATTCCGATCAACAAGGTCCTCATTCGATTTCTGATTCGATACGATTCAGTATCGATATTTCAGTTACAATTCCAATTTTGCTTGGATATGAAAGAGATTTTCAAAGAACTACTGTAAATTGTACAAGGAACCCTCTAACCTGGTGCATTAATAATAATAATAATAATAATAATTACAGATGTTTATGAGATCTCCTTGCGCTAAGAACCAAAACCACACTAGCCTAACAGGGTTCAATAGTGATATATCATTGTTGCTGTTTTTACCCAGACATACTCAATGGTGTTGGAACTACTGCTCACTCATGAAGTTGTTTTTCATTGTGTACTTGCTGAGGCCATATCTGATGGCATGGAAAGACTTCTCAGTGCGCCTGCATTTTGAAACGGAGCCCGTATTCCCTTCTCACTGCATGTCTCTTTCAGAAAAACCACAACAGAGAAATGACTGATTGTCAAGATTGTTTTGAACATTGTTTATTTCATTTGCAATCGATGTTTGTTATCATGTTGATACTGTGGTATGGAAGGTGGAAGGTGTTTGAAGGCCTTGTTTGGGGGCGTTATCTCTTCTGGGCTGTTTACACAGCTTCACAGACAAAACAGGCAGGACTTTACTACACTATGTGACTGTTCATTCAGAAACATACACCTTTGAATGAATTGAATTTGGCAAGTTTTTTAAAAGGTTGTCAATTTGTGTCATGGTGTTTTGGCGAATTTGGAATAGCACAGCAACATATTTAAGCCTGAAAGCAGGGTTAGTTTCAATAGTTTGACTTTGCCTTGCGTTGGACTCTTGAGATAACTGCTTATGATTTGGCGCTATATAAATGTCAAATTGATTGATTGATTGACTCATGGTCGGTGTGTCTGTAGCTGGACCCGACCCTCGAGTCGACAGACTGGAGTCCCCCCACTCCCATTGATGTTTGCTTCTATATTTCACTTCAGGAATTGACAGAAATGCATTGATCGCCCATGTGTGACTGAGACACCACTCATTGGACAAACTCCACGTTTCAGAGAGAGAGAGAGAGAGAGAGAGAGAGAGAGAGAGAGAGCCCGGGGAAAAGTGGGAATACGTTGTTGTAGAGAGCCGAGTGGAGCGTCACTGAGAACACTTCACAGACTTAAGAAAGATGTCAGTGACATTTATCCAAGGCCCTGCTTTCTCAAGCCATGCATGGGGCACTAAATGGCTCATGGACTTGCTGGTGGTGGGTGGGCATGAGGTCAGAGTAGCATTGGTTTGATCATGCTGGATCTCTGAGCAAAACGTTTGGTTAGCTAGCTACACAAACAAAAATGTTTCCCTATACAGGCTAGTACCAAATCCCCCCCCCCCCGAAACCTATTACCATTGCAGATCAGTTCAGTTTGATCATCAGAATAGATGCTTTTCTGGTGGAAGTTAAAGAGAGAGCCGGCAGGCTGGGAGTAGGGTTGGATACCGAAACCCGATACCACTATGGTTACCGGTACCTTTACAACCGGTACTACCGGTACCAAATTGCAATGCGGATTTAGGTGCCTCATTTCGCGGGTCATGCCCGAGCTGCAGCCTCCGGTGCTCCAAACGCACCTTCACTAATTATTATTTGGAGCGCACCGCTAGAAATCCTCTTAAAAAACCCACTTTAAATCCACTAGGTTCAGGCACCGTTTAGGCACCATTACCATACGGAGAAATACAAAATGATCCCTAGCTGGGAGGGAGGGGTCTGTTTCACACGGGTGTCATAGATGGAAGAGGCAGAAGGAGGCTTTCTGTCTGTAATCTCAAATACAGTTGTTTCCTTTCCTGAGCACTGGTGTTTAACCCATTAATACCTGATGCAGCATTTGTGTGTGTATCCCACATTTGTGTGTGTATCCCTTTAAGACCGTGAACCGCGTCAACGCGGTTCACGGTCTTAAAGGGATACACACACAAATGCTGCATCAGGTATCAATGGGTTAATAGAAAAACTCTCCTAACCAGAGAGAGAACCCTCAGAGATCCTTCCTTTTTCTATGTGTGTAGACACATATGGGCCTTCACCTCTCAGAATCAGGTTAAAAAAACAACATTCATTACATGACGCTCAGTGTTTCTCTACTGGCCTCATTAAATCACAAAAGTCCTTGCAGCAGACCAAGTTATTGATTGTTGTTTGGAAATATTGCATAAAGCATAAAACATGTCCAACGAAACCGTGGACAAGGCCAAAAATGCATTATGTGCGAGCTTTAGCCAAATTGCTCACATTTATTACAGGTAAATTATGGGCTGTCATTCTATTTACATTCCCAAAAAGCTCAGTGTATAGTAGCAGACAGTTATAACGCTCAGTGTATAGTAGCAGTCAGTTATAACGCTCAGTGTATAGTAGCAGTTATAACGCTCAGTGTATAGTAGCAGTCAGTTATAAAGCTCAGTCTAGTAGCAGACAGTTATAACGCTCAGTGTATAGTAGCAGTCAGTTATAACGCTCAGTGTATAGTAGCAGTCAGTTATAACGCTCAGTGTATAGTAGCAGTCAGTTATAACGCTCAGTGTGTAGTAGGGATGTTCATTTTGAAAAATGTCCATAATCGAAAATCGGGGAAAATAACGATCAATTATCGATTATCGATCATATTAACAATAATATTTTTTTATTATTATTTTTTTTTTTACAAAATGAATGCCTATGGCAGAAAATACGAAAGACAACGTGTTCTCCTCAATTAACTATTTATTTCAATGTGTCTCCTCTCCAACACTCTGCTGTCCCCGGCGCATGCCGGTGTGAATTCCCCATGTTTAAAACAGTTTTGTTGGCACAAAGGCCCGTGCCCAGCCAGAAAACTAGAGACTAGATGAAGCTCCACCTCACGTTAGTCGGCTGTGCAATGGAGTGGGGCGAGGAGGAACGAATTCCACCCAAACCTAGTCCGCCAAAAAAATAAATAAATAATAATAATAATAACAAAATCGATAAAAATTCCACATGATCGATTCCATTCCTTAACGATCAATTATCGATTTTCGATAACTGATGAACATCCCTAGTGTATAGTAGCAGTCAGTTATAACGCTCAGTGTATAGTAGCAGTCAGTTGAAGCACACTTGTTGAAATGCCTTTGTTCACGTCAAACCTGTGGAGTAAACGGTGTGGCTGTCGGCTGTACTCTGTTATATAAACTGGCCTGTCTTGGCAAACTGCCCAGACCACTTCACTGTACTGTACTGTACTGTACTGTACTGTACTGTACTGTATATACCATACGGTCCTCTCAGCACCTCTGCTCTGCAGCTGGAGAAAGAGGGAAAATAACACTCTGTGCTCTCCTTAAACTATTAAATATTTTCTCTTGTCTTTCACTGTGTTTATTGCGTACACACTTCACACACACACACACACACACACACACACACACACAACGCTAGTGCAGTGCTTCAAGTCATACTAGGCCATCACACTCTTCTACCCTTCCTATCCCTCTCTCCACTGTGTCAGCTGTGTGCTATTCAACCAATTAGAAAGGCCGAATGGAAATGGCAAATGTAAGTAATTTCGTCAATTGCGTCAAAAAAAAGGAAGCGAAAATGTTTTGTTTATAAAAGTAGTTATGCGATAAATACAGTAAGCATGGGAATGCATTTGCCAAATAAATAATGAGGGAGGCTTCAGTCTCCGTTCAAAAGTGGCTTTGAAATGTTTGTAAAATGTCGTAATAATCTATAGCATTTATTTGTTTTGGTTTTCAGACAGCGTTAAAATATTGCTGTCATGAGCTGACACTAACAACCAACCACAGAATTTCCAATACCTCATCGATTTTTGAAGGACTTCCCACTTTTGTTGTGGATAGGGTTTAGTCCCCTTCTTTTGCTTCTTTTCTCTCTTCCTCCCTCCCTCCACCACCCCCCCCCTCCATCCCTCTCTCCTTGTCTTGTCAGTCTGCCAGCAGGGCGGCGGTCTGCTCGTTTTCATCCTCTGCCTAGAAAACAGGGTCTAAAGTTCAGAGCTGCTGTTGTGCTGGGGCTCAGCGGCAGTGGAGGGAACGCAGAAGGATGACGGTGGGTGGTGTGGGGGGCGGGGCAACACACATTTGAATATCCTCTCAAATAGTTGGAATTTTTATCTTGCCAGACACCACATTTTATCCTCAAGTATAGGGTTCCACTAATATACCTTTTTGAAGGCGGATACTTCAATTTGTGGATTGCATGCTAAATCTAACATTTGAGAATACAGTATGTCAAGTAATTGTGTGCATGTGCGTGCGTGTGCACATGCATCTGTGTGTGTGTGTGTGCCCCATCTTCCTCATGCATTCAGAATAGGGCTGTTCCATTTGGCCTAAAAATAAAATCTCAGATTTTTCTCTCTCAAAATTAGATTTTCGATTTTGGTTAGGGTTTTAATACTATTATACTGACACAATCTTTGCTTTTACTCTGAAGGCAGAACAACCCAACTTCCTGTCTCAGCTATGCACAGCTATGCCTAACTTCCTGTCTGTTGCTTGCTAACCTGCAGCCTCTTGACACAGTTATGCGGGTAACTGCGATAGCAGTTAGCAGTAGGAGGGAATTCAGACAGACAGGGTGAGTCAGGCTGCTAATGTTACAGCCAGAAGCTAAAGCTACTCGGTGGTCCCACGTGTTGTTTTGTTGTTACAACTTACGTGTCCTAAACGTTTCACTGTCCAGTGATAACGTATGTTCGTGAAAAGTGTGTGTGTGTGTGTGTGTGTGTGTGTGGCTCTCGTTATCTTGTGCAGCCCGTACTGCAACACACGTACTGATCCCACTCCTGGCTTTTTTGGAGGTGTTGAAATAAGTGTGTTGCGCTGCTGTCTTCCGCTAGCCACGGCCTTCAGAGAGACGTTACAACAGGGAGGAGGGACAAGGCCGTCACAGTAGCAGCATAGGGTACTGTAGCCTGCATGTTACTAACATTCTTCTAAGTCTTGTGCTGTGCAGTCTCCTGGATTACAGATCACTCAATTAGGCGGCGTTTGTCTTGGAAACGTAATGGCCCATTTCCACCGCAGGTAGTAGCGCGGTCCCGCTCCGCTCGACTCGATAAATGGTCTCATTCCACCGGTAAAAACCTGGACAGCCCGGGTTGATTTGGGCTAGGCCGCAGACGTGGTCTTGCCTGGTGAGAGGCCGCCGGGGTAGAGGCTTCACTCTGTAGCGCAACCCGCGTCCCTCGCGCAGCGCATGCATGTGAGTTTGACTAACAACAAAGTGATATCCATTCTCCTGGCCGATTGTCACATTTGCCCATGTACACTGTAGGTCATTTAGAGGCACCAGTATTTCATAAACAGTTTAAAAGTTCTGTGGATGGATTTAATTGTAACGTTATGTTATAGCCTACTTCGGCTATAGGCGGAGGACAGATATGGGGTCGCTATGACGACCAGTTGTGGGCGGGGGTGGGTGATCGGCGGTCGAAGCAGAACATCCATCGGGTCGAAACGAGTAGAGCCGAGTGGTGACGAGCTGTGCAGGGCTGTAAAATGTGGTGGAAATTAGCCATAATTGACCCAACTACAGTAGGGCTGTCCTGATCCTGAATACCATATGTAGAGCCTCGACGCTTCGGGGATCGATCATGATCGAAGCTTCTACCCGGGTCTCTGGGGGGTTAAAGGTCACAAAAAAAAGAAAGACTCTGGTAGTGCTGTGCACGTTCTGGGCTGTGGCGAGTAGAAAGCACTCTCAGCTCAGCACCTGATGCTACATACTAAACTTCCTTCCAGGCTTCTCCTGACAGAACGCTCCTCATCTGCTCCTCAACTGCTCTGAGTCCGACGTGCGGATAATATTATTATTTGCCATGAAATGTTTGAGGTGAGCTCAGTGTAACGTTTCCCTCTGCTCTCTGAGCTGATCGTCTGACACCAGGCCAGACATAAAACCACTCCTAAATCCTCTTATTTTAGGATGAAATGTGTGACTGTCACCTAAAGGGGACTAGTTTACATAAGTGAAGAAACACTAATCTAATCTCTCCATGTGCCACCGTCGGGTACCGACTCAGATCCAGAGAAGAAACACTGTCTTTGATGTGTGCGTCGCACCACGTTTAGTAGCTTGTTCACGTATGCGTTGTGCTCCTCCTCTCTGACGTCTTACCGTACCTTTGATGTCGAGTGATTTACAGTGCGGAACAGAAATGTACTACAGCAAGCTTGGCTTATGACGCTTGAAAGGAGGAATCCACCCTCAGACACAGTTCACCTGTGACGGTGTGACGGTCTGGATGAGCCAGCACCAACAGGTCCATGTGGACGGTCTGGATGAGCCAGCACCAACAGGTCCATGTGGACGGTCTGGATGAGCCAGCACCAACAGATCCGTGCCAAAGATGACCGAGCCAATGCTTCTCGGGGAGGTGGGATTGTGTGTGTGTGTGTGTGTGTGTGTGTGTGTTTGTGTGTGTGTGTGTGTGTGTGTGTGTGTGTGTGTGTGTGTGTTAGGGTGGTTAGCTGTTGGTGAGGCCCACTGTGAGGCAGCTGGTGGTAAAAGTAGGCCATGTTCCCTGTTGTGTCGCCTATAGAGAGAACCCCTGTATACGCTCTGTGTGTGTGTGTGTGTGTGTGTGTGTGTGTGTGTGTGTGTGTGTGTGTGTGTGTGTGTGTGTGTGCGCGCGCGCTCGTGTGTGTGTGTGTGTGTGTGTGAGAGAGAGAGAGAGAGAGAGAGAGAGTCAGCTTTGAGTTTCACAACTTGTTCTTCACTGAACAGGGAATATAGGTGAACAATGTTATGGCAGTGTTAAACCAGCGCTAACTCTGGCATTCTTATAAAGATATGTAAGATATGTCTTTCTGCATGTGCATTATGTATCGACATTTCTCTACCCATTTGAACACAGTGAATGGCCCTGTAGCCTTATGTAGATTGCATACTTCTTTATTGAAATGCTTATGCAGTAAGGATCAGAGTTTAGGCTAGTCTAAAGCTGTAACGCTAATCATCACAATGCTCTGTGGTCTATGCAGTAAGGATCAGAGTTTAGGCTAGTCTAAAGCTGTAACTAGGGATGTCAACGGTTAACCGTTAATCGATTAACCGTCGCTAACGTCGTTGTTCGGTTATTGCTGTCGGTCTATCAGTTAATATTAAAAAAAAAAAAAAAAATTTTTTTTTTTTTTTTTTTTTTTTTGGTCTATTTACTCAATGAGCTCATGCCCAAACAAGGCGTGTCTATTTAGATGCTGAAATGTTAATGCTTTTTGTGTTACAAATTCTAACACAAAAAGAATTTGTGTTGAAATGTTGATGCTTTTTGTTAATGCTTGTTAATGCTTTTTGTGTTAGAAATTCTAACACAAAAAGCATTAACATTTCAGCATCTAAATAGACACGCCTTGTTTGGGCATGAGTTCATTGAGTAAATAGACAAAAAAAAAAAAAAAAAAAAATTTTTTTTTTTTTTTTTTTTTATATTAAAAAATTATGAATTAACCGATAGGTTAATCGATTATTAGCGTCGGTTAATCGAAAGTGAAATTAACCGAAAATTGACATCCCTAGCTGTAACGCTAATCATCACAATGCTCTGTGGTCTATGCAGTAAGGATCAGAGTTTAGGCTAGTCTAAAGCTGTAACTCTAATAATCACAATGCTCTGTGGTCTATGCAGTAAGGATCAGAGTTTAGGCTAGTCTAAAGCTGTAACGCTAATCATCACAATGCTCTGTGGTCTATGCAGTAAGGATCAGAGTTTAGGCTAGTCTAAAGCTGTAACTCTAATAATCACAATGCTCTGTGGTCTATGCAGTAAGGATCGGAGTTTAGGCTAGTCTAAGGGCCTGTGTCCACCTAGCGTCTTTTCATCAGCTCCGGCGTCTATTTTCAATTGTTTACAATGGGGGGAGAGCGTATGCGAGCGCACACGGACGTGTAGAGAAAGTGGGCAGCGCCCAGCGTCTTTTTTCGGCGTTTTTGTGCGCCCGACTCCCAGCACTCCCAGCGCTTCCAGCTGAAAATATTTTAACTTTTCAGAAAGACGCTGGTGTCGGCTGCTCCTTTTCTGGTAACTAATCATATGGAAAAACTATTGCAACAGAGACAGAACGGCTCAATTGTGGGAGCAGATCGGCTAGACACTTAATATTTCTGGTGAGTGTTGTGCTTACTGCTTTTAATAACGTAGCCTACCTGTGTTGTTAGCATGCTAGCTGTCAGCTATCAAGCTGAACTAACGTTACTTGCAGACTGCTTCCTTGTATATTGTGCGCTGGGATCAGCATTCCCCAGCGCACTCCCAGCGTTTAACGTCGGAAAAAGACGCTAGGTGGACACATGCCCTAAAGCTGTAACTCTAATCATCACAATGCTCTGTGGTCTATGCAGTAAGGATCAGAGTTTAGGCTAGTCTAAAGCTGTAACTCTAATCATCACAATGCTCTGTGGTCTATGCAGTAAGGATCAGAGTTTTGGCTAGTCTAAAGCTGTAACGCTAATCAGCACAATGCTCTGTGGTCTACAGTATGCAGTAAGGATCAGAGTTTAGGCTAGTCTAAAGCTGTAACTCTAATCATCACAATGCTCTGTGGTCTATGCAGTAAGGATCAGAGTTTAGGCTAGCCTTCACAACAACATGCCAATGCTTTTCATGCACAGTAGCAGTCGCAAAGGTTCAAGGTTCAATTTTATTTGTCCTATTTGGTTTTGCAGACGGGCACAATTAGAAGGAAAAGTAATCAGAAGGAAAAGTAATCAGAATAGTACTTCTGTCCTTACTTACGTTGTGGAATCAAAACGCTTTATTTCTACTTCTATATTTCTACTTCTATTGGCAGTTTGCCATTTCAGTAAGGTAAAGTGCTTTGAAGTGAAAATCTACATTCAACAATATGCTGTGTTAAAGGCTACTCCAGTGACCTCAAACCCCCATTCACATATGGCTTGTACAAAGTCTGTTTGAAAAAAATTAAGTGAAGTTAAATGACGCTAAATTAAGTGATTTTTAAGATTGTTGGAGGTGGATATAAAAAAGAGAGTGTGTCAAATCATAATGTGATACTTTATGACTCCCTCTCATGCCGACTGATGAGACCATGCCTGGGAGCACCCACGGGCCGGATTCAAGCCAGCGACCCAACGATGCTGTCTCTGCAGCGTGTCATCACGGCAGGTGCGCCTGTGACGTCATAGTTGTTGTGATGATGTCATCGGTGATGTCAGACTTGCTCATTGGTGATGTCATCGGTGATGTCAGACTTGCTCCTGTGATGTCATTGATGATGTCATACATCCCAAGTATAAATAAGCAATGTTCTGCTCAGGATGGGGGAGCAGTGGGTGGATAAATCCAGAAGGAGGTGAGGGATGCCGGCTCGCATAAAAGCACAGAAAAGAAGAGAGCAAGCTCTCGGCAGGGAAACAGTGGATGGATGGATGGATCCAGAAGAGGGCGGTAATGCAACATTGAGGATGCCAACTGCCATAAAACACCAAAAAGAAGAAGTCTATGCTTACTCTCGCTTCAGTCTACATCTCTCTATGTACTCTCTCTGCCCAGTAGCTCCACTCTCGCTACTCTCTCTCTCCGATTCCCTGTTCAACTGCCACGTACTTGGTCACTAGGTAAACAAGATGGTGTCCGTCAGTGGATCCAGTAAAAATGACTTCCGTCGCAAGTGGGACAAAGATGAGTACGAACAGATGGATCAGAAACGCCTCAATGAGGAGAGGGAGAAGAAAGATGGCAAACCAGTGCCTCCGGTCAAGCGGGAGCTCCTGCGCCACAGAGACTACAAGGTGGACCTGGAGTCCAAACTGGGGAAAATCATCGCCATCACCAAGACGACGCCCCAGGTGGAGATGGGAGGATACTACTGTAATGTCTGTGACTGTCTGGCGAAAGACTCCATAAACTTCCTGGACCACATCAACGGAAAGAAACACCAGAGGAACCTGGGCATGTCGATGCGAGTGAAGCGCTCCTCTCCGGACCAGGTCAAGAAACGCTTTGAGGTCAACAAGAAGAAGATGGAGGAGAAGCAGGAGTACAACTTTGAGGAGCGCATGAAGGAGCTGCGGGAGGAGGAGGAGAAGGCCAAGACTTATAAGAAGGAGAAGTTGAAGGGGAGGAAGCGGCGAGCGGAGGATGACGTGGACTTTGAGGACGAGGAGGAGATGGTAGCCATCATGGGCATCTCCGGGTTCGGCTCCTCCAAGAAGACCCACTGAGGGACACCACCAGATGGACCGGACCGGAGCTCGGTGGGCTGTTTGGAAAAGGGATTTTTTTGTGGATTGTGGCTCTTGCAAAGTTTTTCCTTTTTTGTGGTCAATGTGGCTCCTGAGTAGGGCAAGGTTCCGTACCACTGGTCTAAACTGACATAAAGAGTACAGACAACCTCACTGCAGCTAGTGGTTCATGTTTGTTTCTATGAGTAATGAGAACAACCGTTAGAAAAACGTATTTCTGTCAGATAAAAGACAAATGTAGAGAGAGATCTTCTCTCCGTAATGTGAGACATCTCCGTCGTCATCAGAACCAGGTTCTGATGGATCGCCTGTGGCAAGTTCCATCCTAAATAATCCAGCATAAAATAAGCGGAAGCTACAACTTCCCTACACTCCCTGTAGGGATTGTCTTTTGTGTTGCCCCCTCCTCCACAGGGAGGTCGCAGAGGTCAGGTCAGACACAGAGCAGCAGCCCTACAGCTGCTTCACAAGGTTAGAAGAATGTTATCATAGGCTTTAATCTCATCACTACCATCTTTACACTGTTACACAATTCAATAGTGAATCCACAACAGAAACCTTCTCATATATATATACATATGTGGGACATTAGCCATCCTCTTGTTTACATCATGGCCGACCCCGCCTGCAGTGTGTCTTCTATTAGTGCAGCATTGAGACAAAGTAGTAATTGTTCCAAACATTTTTGTCCACAGAAGTGTGGTGGCCTTGCCCGCAGCTTGGCTGCTGTGTGGCCAATGAGACCAGCATCACTGAGATGTCACAGTGGGATTTATGACATCACTGATGATGTCACAGTGGGATGTCATCAGTGGGATTTATGAGGGACTTATGACATCACTGATGATGTCACAGTGGGATTTATGACATCACTGATGATGTCACAGTGGGATTTATGACATCACTGGGATTTATGACATCACTGATGATGTCACAGTGGGATTTATGACATCACTGATCATGTCACAGTGGGATTTTTTTTTTTTTTTGGCTACATCTTTATTAGTGCAGGGTAGGGGGTAGGCTACAAGTTACTACAATACCAGTTTTATCAATACAATATGGGCCCATAAAATTACTTGGAATATTGTTTTTATCATTTTGGATAAATTGTAACCCCCAATCTGTCATTGATAGTTGAAGATGAATAATAATAGATGTTTTTTTAAGTTTTTTAAGTGTTTAAATCCCACTGAAAATCAGCCCAAAATATTGTCACATGTACACACTGAGTAAACATGTTCTAACGCTTAAGATTACTTTTCATACAGCAGGATCCCGGTAAAGCCCGTGACGTGCCCCCAATTATCAAACACCATCACTGGGATTTATGACATCACTGATGATGTCACAGTGGGATTTATGACATCACTGATCATGTCACATTGGGATTTTATTATTTTATTATTTTTATTTTTTAGGCTACATCTTTATTAGTGCAGGGTAGGGTAGGCTACAAGTTACTACAATACCAGTTTTACCAATACAATATGGGCCCATAAAATTACTTGGAATATTGTTTTTATCATTTTGGATAAATTGTAACCCCCAATCTGTCTTTGATTGTTGAAGAGGAATAATAATAGATGTTTTTTTTTATTTTTTAAGTGTTTAAATCCGACTGAAAATCAGCCCAAAACATTGTCACATGTACACATTGAGTAAACATATTCTAACGCTTAGATTACTTTTCATACAGCAGGATCCCGGTAAAGCCCGTGACGTGCCCCCAATTATCGAACACCACCCAATTAGTTGAGAGTCCCATGTAGATTATGTCATCAGGTTCCATCATCAGGACCACACCGTTGGCGATGTAGCTGCGGGAGTTGGTGCCTTTGGCTTCGCCAGCATCGTTATAGAGCACCTTCTTGCCGTTCTTGACGAGAACCATTCCCATGTTGTTGTCGGCGTTTTCGACGCACATGGCCGTGAATTTGAAGTGGTACACTCCCCTCACAGGTGCTTCACAGTGGGATTTATGACATCACAGTGGGACAGAGAAACAGAGCCCTAGCTCCTATATACTGAGGATGATGATGATGATGATGATGAGCTGCTGTCAGCTCCTCGTTATCATTAGGTTGTGTTCATCTATTCAGTTCAAATGATGATCGGGCGAAGGTCAATTATAACACCATCATGATGTTTCTTAATGTAATCTTCTAAAATTTTGCAGAGCTTTTGGCGAGAAACTTGAATAAATACAGTTGTTTGAAGGAGAAATTTGATGATGTTTTCACAGCAATATAAAAGATATTGGAGATTGTAAATGGAGCATAGTAAGAATAATTAAGCACACAAAGTTTTGTGTTGGGGATCGATCCCCTTGATTACTAATAATTGGTATTGGCCCTGAAAAAAACACATGTCGATTGATCCGTACTAGGTAGCAGCTAATGGGGATCCATTTAAACAAATAAACAAATGTACATTCATCATGGGGCTGGTCTGAGTATGCTAGTGACAAAATGCTCCATCGTGGTGATGATGTTTGATGGCACTGGTGCTAGCTATTAGCTAATCAATGCATTGGTAAGTGCTGTATTTAATGGAAAGTCCCACACGTGCTTCCCAGAAAAACACACACACACACACACACACACACACACACACACACACACACACACACACACACACACACACACACACACACACACACACACACACACACACACACAGGCGTAGCCTTGGTCTACATGTATACACTAACAGTACATGCATACAGTGCATGCTAACTCTATCACACAGCTAGCGTGCGGTGTGTGTCTCTTTCCTCCTCTCCAGGCAGGTGGTCGTGCTGTGCTAGCAGCGTATAGGCCCCTATAGGGCCGCACGCTGGAACATTAGATTTATGACGCCAGGGAAGCACCAAGACAAACCCGGCACAGGAGATTGATTGGCCTCCGAGGGGCACAGGAGGGGCTGTGGGAGAAAAGGGGAAGCAGACAGACAGACAGAAAGACACACTAGAGGACGATGTGTACAGTACCTTTTCACCAAAGGTACAATGCTTTCTGTGTGGAACTCAGTTTGTCACTTCACCACACCATTCTTTCCAGTACTGCAATCGCCTATGGAGCGTGTATTAGGGTTCCTTTGACCAAATATGGCTTTTGGAAAGGTATGCCGATATGGAAGAATGAAAAAAAAGTCAAATAAAATAAATAAAACTTGACTGCAGATTTGAAAAGCTGTTTTTCTGAAACGGTGGTCGTGGAGGAACCTGCATCATATCAGTAGTAGACGACACTGGCTGCCTGGTATCTGATATTTAATATAGCTCACTTTGATATACTAACCCTAGTATAGTTATGATCAGTTTTGTCATCACCATGGATGCTATGTGTCCAGAAACTGGACTTTTACGATACATTTATACAATGATGCATTTCACAATTTGTAAAGTAGAATCTAAAACAACATCCCCCCTCCCCTAGCCTGGGTAAACCCAGCCTCCACGTGACCTCTATCTATGTGCTATCAGTCACATGCTCCACTCCTGTAACTTTCATGGCCAAGACAGCTGCATTAAAACATTGTTTTGAGCAGAGACTGTATTTAAAGAGATGGACCGAGTGAGTGTGACGTCGGTCACCCATTGGTTTGTGGTGTCCGGTCTTGAAGCCTCTAGGTGTTTTTCCTTCCTGGTTCTCCAGGGGTTTCCCACAGAGCCGCAGCGCCTCCTGCTATTGGTCCAGGGGTTTCCCACAGAGCCGCAGCGCCTCCTGCTATTGGTCCGTGATCGGTGAGCTGCGCGATCACTGGACAGACGACCTGTCAGTCACACTCAAAACATAAAGTCTTTAAAGAGTATTTACTATTTAGCTAGTACTTCCGCATTGACATCAATGCGACAAAGAAAGCCTGCCCCCTTGATGACATCATTGTGTTTTGAGGGCGTAGAACAGTGATGTCATTACAGGCTGGTCCTATGGCCATGCTCCTGTTTGATTTAGAGAGCACTGGCCTTACTTTGCTGCTGTATATAGTGTGTCAAAGGAGCCAACTGTGCTCTTTATGGATTCAGCAATCAGCAATGACATTTTCTCAGTCAATCAGTTTAATTGAATTGAATAAAGGTTGGGTTTGTTTGTCCAATATGGGTTTCTGAAGGTATGCTGATATGAATGAATGAAATGAATGAATGAAAACACCAGAACAACACACCCGTATAGGACGAATCAGCGTGACGTCACTGCCACCCAGAAATGCGGCAGTTAACTAGTATGAGTTGTGCCAAACAAACGTTAATATCTCAAAAGGTATACATCACATTGCTTATATTTTGACATTCTGAGTGAGAGCAGAATTAGCGCATTAGTTTGATGTATAATATATGCATGTCATGGTAAAGTTGTGTGAACTGTCACAGTTTTTAAATTGTAAACACGGTCAGCCAGCTAGAGTCAGATGCTCAAACTCAGGCTCCATAGGGTTCCATTGCCAACCCAGTGACGCGGTTTGTTTACCAAAATGCTGCTTGGCTGATCCCTCGTATCGAAAACGGAATGACCTCTCTGGGCCTATTTTACAATGATGAAATCATTTAGGTTACTACAATAATTAGGTCTACTTTTGATTTGGATCATTTGGCCTACTCTTATCCATTTCAGCCAAAGTATGGAAGATTCCGCAATATTCCATGTTTTACAGTTGATTCAATTTTTATTAGCAAATTCCATGATTGTCAGTTTTTTTTCTGCATTGGTGAAATCATAATTAAGTTCCTAATTTTGCCCTCCAGTGAACAATGTTCTCTCAGCATAATGTATGTATGACAATGGTGTGTTATTGGCAGCCTTGAGGGGGGCGGGCTGTTTACAGGGGAGCGTACCTATGTTCCCCGGGTCCTATATTCCCCGGGTCCTATGTTCCCCGTTTTTGTGGGACCGGGGAACATAGAACCCTTCCTAACCTCCCCCAGACCCTAACCCAAAACCTAACCTCTCCCAACCCTCACGCCTAAACCTAAGGTCGGCATTGCGGGTGGTCGGCATAGCGGATAGACACCCCAAATGTTACGGAGAGTGTTAAAAACGGGGAACATAGGACCCGGGGAACATAGGACCCGGGGAACATAGGGATGACCCCGTTTACAGTACATGCTAATGCTAATGCTAAAGATAAGCTTATAAATGTCATCATGGCTTGACGGTACTCGACCCCAGAGAGAATAACATCAACATCAACCACAGCAGACACAGCAACTCTGCTGTAATCCAGCCCGCTAATCCCTCCTGCTAAACCTTTCATCTGTTGACAGCATCAGATGTCACTTGTAGCCGGTGCTGTTGTACACACACACACACACACACACACACACACACACACACACACACACACACACACATACACACACACACACGCACGCGCGCACGCACACACAGGTGCTGTGTGTGGTGCTCATGAATGACATGGGCAGATGTGTTTGTACAGCTGAGGATAGAGGGTGAGATGAGAGAGAGACAAAGAGAAAGAGAGAGAGAGAGCGAAGCAGGCAGGGAAGGAGAAGAGGATGCAAGGACCGGTGTGGCCATGATACCAGAATTTTGACTTTGTCGCCGATACGAACTTTAATACTTTATTTTTATTTTATTTTATTTTCAATTTTAACAATATACAAAACTAAAAACAAGCTCAGGAAAGGAAAAGAAAGAGATACATACATATAATATCAACAGTCATTATAATGTGGTGCTACCATCCATATAGTGTGCTTGTAAGAGATGTCTTGCATGGGGTCCCATGCAAGGTCCCATAACAGAGGTCATGTCCATCAACCACAGTTGGAAAGAAGGTGAGGAGGGGGACTTCCATTCTTTCAGAATGAGTTTTTTTTGCAACAGTTGTCCCCACTGTCAGAGACTGTTGCACAGCTGTGGGGAAGCCCAGAGAGGTCTCCGAGCAGCCAAAGATGGCGAGTTCTGCCTCCGGCTGAAGGGCTATTTTGTAGGCCTTAGAGCCAGGAGGCATGAGACAGAGTGCCCTCTGACACCTGCCACACAGTGGTGAGACAGAGGGGAAGAACTTGTGCAACATATGCTTAGAATAGTAAAGAGAGGCCAGGGTGCAGTTATCAAACAGGCATACAAATCTAGAAATAAGATGCTTGGAGAGAGGAGGGCTCAGCTCTGTCTATTCATGACATCACAGCTTGATGTCGGTGTTGTTGTTAATCACCTCTGTCCCTCTCCAACTCTTTCATTATGCAGCTCCTGCTGCACCTGAGAAAACACTAAATTACAGTGTTTTCTGACACTATGAATATTCAATTGTGTGTGTGTGTGTGTGTGTGTGTGTGTGTGTGTATGCATGCATGTTCAACTTGTTGATGACCCTCTCCATCTGCTCCAACACACACTGTAACCTCACATCACCTGTATGTTTGTGAATGAGAGAAGCCGCGCCCACGTAGCTACATGTGAATAGGACTGGGTCTTTAGTACTCGATAGATTTAAAGGTATACGATGCAACTATTTAATTAAAAAACATTTTTTGATTCTTATAGAATCCCCCCCCCCCCCCCCCCCAGAAACATCAATTCTAACCTACTAATACTGTAGCAGTGTGTTTCTGGTCAGATGCTGCCCCCTGCCTGATTTGGGTGCTGTTTACATTTTGTTTGGCTGTGGTTGGGACAAATTTGGGCGGGTACATCCCAAGTGGGATGTATAGCGACCGGCCAATAACATCACTCACAGCGCAAGAGCCCGGCCAATAGCATCACTAAGATGTTCTGAGAGGGATCCCTCAGTAGAGC
>NC_139627.1:2568776-2581276 GCF_964638095.1 Poromitra crassiceps | reverse complement strand
CTCTCTCAGGGCTGGGAAATATATTGATATCGTTATATGACACTAGATACCATCTTAGATTTTGGATATCGTAATTAGCCTATCTCACATGCAGCCAAATCAGCCATTTGGTGTCGAAAAGGTAGGAAGTAAAGCAGGTGAAAGGAGGCGTGGCCTCTTTCCACCACAAGCTCAATCACTTAGCTGATATGAAGCTTCAGCTGATTGGGGGGGGGGAGAGGCAGCGGCATGATAATGTAAAGCTGATAATGTACAATTTGATTAAAAAAAAACTAAGAAAAAAAACTTTCAAAGTACAACACCAACTGTCCATTTTGTTGCAACTGGACAGTGCTGCTTAATCCAGAACCTTACTTCATTGATGGAGCCCTGTGTCCAGTATGATATATGGTAACTAACCATTCCCCCACCTGTTGCCAGCTGCCTTCTTCAGTCCACATCACCGCTGCTTCCTGTCACTCATGTTGTAATGCCGATACAAGGATGAATGTTTGTCTCGTATTGCGAATAGAACGACGAACATACTAATAACACGCATCAGACTGACGAACAACATACTAATAACACGCATCAGACTCTGTGTGAACATACTAATAACATGCATCAGTCTCAGTGTGCAAGCTTTCTGTGCACCAGGATTTTTTTCAGATGATGGAAAAAAAACGCAACAGTGTAAACTCCTTTAGTTGCCAATGTCGCCATTCCCACTAGTCTGGACCGTGTGTGTGTGTGTGTGTGTGTGTGTGTGTGTGTGTGTGTGCGTGTGCGTGCGTGCGTGCACGTGCGTGCGCTGAGTCATTTAGCCAATGGCGGCGAGATGTTCCTGTCAATGCCTTTTGGTAAATATGCTAATAGCCCAACACCTGTCTGTATAAAGAGACGGGAACACACACCTCCTCCCGAGCAACACCACACACACTCACACAGCCTGCACCTTCTCTCCCAGGTACACACACACACACACACACACACACACACACACACACACACACACACACACACACACACACACACACACACACACACACACACACACACACACAGTCACTCAATGTATCTGCCCATGTCCATAACCTCCATTATCTTTTTTCTGATGTTAGCCAACTCATGCTGGGGATTTCACACATTTCCACTCGCAAACAGGACGGATCAGCAGATTTTTTGAGCTTGTACCGCTGCTCTGGCATCACTGTGAGGAAAACTAGCACTAACCTCTCTCTTTCTCTTTCTCTTTCTCTTTCTCTTTCTCTTTCTCTTTCTCTTTCTCTCCCTCTCTCTTTCTCTCTCTCTCTCTTTCTCTTTCTCTCTCTCTGTCTTTCTCTTTCTCTTTCTCTCTCTCTCTGTATCTCTCTCTCTCTCTCTCTGTATCTCTGTATCTCTCTCTCTCTCTGTCTCTCTCTCTCTCTGTATCTCTCTCTCTCTCTCTCTGTATCTCTGTATCTCTCTCTCTCTCTGTCTCTCTCTCTCTCTCTCTCTCTCTCTCTCTCTGCAGTGATGGAGCCCATGACGGTGACGACGTCGGTGGTGGGGCCGGAGGAGTTTGACCGGAACGCCCCGCGGATCTGTGGCGTGTGCAGCGACAAGGCCACCGGCTTCCACTTCAACGCCATGACCTGTGAGGGCTGCAAGGGCTTCTTCAGGTGGGTGCTCCCTGCCTCTGCCTCTGCATGTGTGTGTGAGTGTGTGTGTGAGTGTGTGTGTGTGTGTGTGTGTGTGTGTGTGTGTGTGTGTGTGGGTGCTCCCTGTCTCTGCATGTGTGTGTGTGTGTGTGTGTGTGGGTGCTCCCTGCCTCTGCATGTGTGTGTGTGTGTGTGTGTGGGTGCTCCCTGCCTCTGCATGGGGGAGTGTGTGTGGGTGTGTCCACGTCCTAATGTCAATTCAATACTGAGCTTAATTGTTTTGTGTTTTTCTGTAGTGTTTGTCGTTCAGAACCAGATCGATTCAATGGAACTCTTAACCTTATTTTGACTTTCTCTCTGGATGTCTCTCTCTCTGTCTTGCTGTCTCTGTCTGTCTCTATCTCTCTCTGGATGTCTCTCTCTCTGTCTTGCTGTCTCTGTCTGTCTCTATCTCTCTCTGGATGTCTCTCTCTCTGTCTTGCTGTCTCTGTCTGTCTCTATCTCTCTCTGGATGTGTCTCTCTCTGTCTTGCTGTCTCTGTCTGTCTCTATCTCTCTCTGTCTCTCTCTTTTTTCCTCAATCTCTCTACTTCCTGTCTAACTGCCATTTTGTCAGCATGAATTTACTACTTGTTTGTACTATCCTCCAGATGCACGACGAACCTTAAAGACAAGTTCCCCTTCTACCAAATAGTCATTTGAATATGAATGGGATGACCCAATTAAAATGAAGTTGAATGAATAGTATAAAAGTTAAAAATCTATATTTTTGCATTTAAAAAGTGTTCCTTCCAAGGAGCATGATGCTGCATCAACACTAAGGGAAACTGATGCTACGTTAGATTTGTGATGAGTTGTTTTTGTTGCGTGTGGTTGTTCTGCAGGCGCAGCATGAAGCGTAAAGCCACCTTCACGTGTCCCTTCAACGGAAGCTGCACCATCACCAAGGACAACCGGCGACACTGCCAGGCCTGCCGCCTGCAGCGCTGCATCCACATCGGCATGATGAAGGAGTGTGAGTGACCTCTCACACTCATACAATCAGTCAATAGATGGATTCAGGGTTGCTTTCTCACTGGTGCCCAGGTAGCGTTCCCCAGCACACTTGTCCCCAAATTGACCCCAGTCTCAGAACGTTTGACGAGTGTGAACGTTGCGTTCCGTTCTGTTCTGCGCCCGGGCGCGCAACGAGGGGGAACCGTGACAGGATCCACTTGAAAAGGTGGTCTGAGGAGCGCTTTGGCGTGCCCCGGGCACGGAACATTTGCGAGTGTGAAAGCCAACCGTTCCGAACCTCATAGACAACACACGGGCGAGGATACACTGCAGGCATAGTTGATGATGCAAGTGCACTCTGTTCCGTTTCCGAGCGCAGAAGAAATGTTGTAATGTGAAAGCTGACCAGCGGGGGAGAAGGGGGGGGGGCAATCGTTCCGGGTGCGGAATGGAACGGAATGAAAGCAATCGTTCCCAGTGAGAAAGCAACCTAATAGGTGGTTTCTGTTCAGCTTCTCGAGTTCTACTCTTCATTTGCTACTCACTCACTCACTCACTCACTCACTCACTCACTCACTCACTCACTTTTTAATTCGATGCAATTGTTTTCTAGCCGATATCCGCTGAAGTAGGTGCTTTGCTTTCTTTATTAGACTGAGAACACTTCAAATGACTGTGGCAAAGTGATTTGGTGTGAGACGTTGAGATACACGCTGAAGAAGGCACGAGTCCACCTCCAGATGTTGGAGTGTTTACAACTTTGCATGCCGGAGTGCAAATTGTCCTCCTCACCATATTGACCTGACATCTATTGAATTACTAGCTGATGTTTTTTTCTAAACATGTTGTTGAGAGAAACGACTGTGGAATCACCTGCTAATCAGCTTATCGCTTTTAGGTGAGCAGCAGGTAGCAGGAATAACAGCAGCCTGCGGGCGGGCTCGCCTCCTCATTTGCCTGCTATTGGCTGATAACTAATCTAATCTATGCGTTTTAAAATCCATAGATGGGCTGTCAAAGTTGATTCATTTTGCTCCGTGTTTAAGCAAGCTAGTTGACACAGTCTTGAAGGCTGAGCACTGGGAGAGATTCCAGACCACAGAGGAGAGCACTACCCTCTCAGTAACCAGACCACAGAGGAGAGCACTACCCTCTCAGTAACCAGCGGATTTGAACTGGCAACCTTGTGCACTGCAAAAATGTGCATCTTCACAAGCTTAGGCTAGTGTTGAGTCTTGAGATCCTGTTTTCCTTGTTCAAGGAACCCAGTGGAAAACTCTGGCGGTGGGCTGAGCTCATTTTAATTGTTTCCAGTGATGTTTTTCACCTGCTTCAACAATTACGAAAATTCTTAGAACAAGTCGTGTTTCACGTGAAACAAGTTGAATTATCTCACCCCATTGGCTTGGCAGATGTTTTTACTCACATTATAGCCATTCCCAACCTGTGGGCTGTGGCCCACTGGTGGTCCGCGAAGGTATTGCAAGTGGGCTACCAAATAATTTGCAAAACATTACGATCTTCCTGTTTGTTTGTTTTTGTTGTTGGGGGTGGGGGCGAGGGGGTGGGGGTGAGGGTGGGGGCGAGGGTGGGGGTGGGGGTGGGGGTGAGGGGTGAGGGTGGGGGTGAGGGTGGGGGTGAGGGTGGGGGTGAGGGTGGGGGTGAGGGTGGGGGTGGGGGTGGGGGCGAGTGGGACAACGTGAGAGTGGAGAGACACGGGAATGATTTAATAAGTACTGGATCATTTACAAAAACCACAATAGTAGAATGAAGTAGTAGTAGTAGTAGTAGTAGATGAAAAAGAGCACCATGTCCCGCCTTGCTACATGTAAGGGATTGCTGAGGGTAAGAGTAGCTAAGCCAGCACCTAACATTATCATTCTCTTTTGATGTGGTTCATTGATGCCTCCGGGTGGAGTCAATGTCAGGCCACCCTCTGAAAACTATCAGCAGCAGCAGCAGCAGCAAGCACCCAAAAAAACTAGATGAATGAGAGGTTTCTATAGCTCCATTTTGAAAAACAACCATTATCCAAACAAAATTCATCATTCAGTCTCTGAATTATAGAGCATCCAGTGGGTAAACAGTGTCATTTTATCCAAGGACTTAAATCGCCTACTATCATTTTTTTTAAATATCAAAGCTTCATATGCCAAATGTTTTTTTAAAGGCTGTAGCGTCTAATTTGAAACTGAATTGATTTAATTTGCATTGATCAAAAATTATTTAAGTACAGATTAATTTCTATAAAGCTTTTATATGAAGGACGATAGAGCTAAATCATTTCCACATCATTGCGCGTGTGTCACGTGCGTCAGTGTGCGTTTGCGCTATCTCATATATTAGCACTGGCAAATGTCAGGGGAGATTAGCGGCAGGTCGGCTGGCACTAGCAGCAAACTGGTTTCCTGGCGGAATAGCCTTTAATCTAATATTCATAGATATCTGGTAGCAGCAGCCAGTAGAATCTGTGGCAAGGTGTAAATGGATCTGATTTGCAATGTGGGGGTAGACAACAGCGTATATGCATAAAGGCATGCTTCACCACCATATGTCAGGTTCAGGCCAGGGTCCAATAGTAGCTGCCAGTAATTGTTAGTTTATTTTATGCTGCCTGGAATCCCAGATGGGTGGGGTTTACCGGATCCGGTTTAGGGATGTTAAAGTTTGATCAATTCATCTGCATTAAGAATTTGATCGATCAAACGTATATAAACCGATTAATCGACAATATGTGCGATTTTCCAAAGATTTTTGCTGAAAGGATTTTACACCACAAAGGCGAAATCTTACGTTCACCGCTGATACAGTGGAAGAAAAAAGCCAAGCAAGCAGGCAGAAAGTCCAGTGTGGGAGAATTACACCCAAAAGGACAATATTATTAATTGTAAACATTATAATACAATGTTGAAATACAGCACGTCTACACGCAGAATGACAGCTAATGCAGGAAGTTTGGTTGGTTGAGCAGGCCTAAAGACCCACATTCTGTATCTTCTATTTTGTATGTCAAGAGCTGTTTTTTTTTACATAATCATCATTAATCGATTAATTGAATTTTTTTTTATTGATTGTTAACATGACCAATTAATTGATTAAGGAAATTGATTAAAATGTGAATCCCTAATCAGGTAAATTCAGATGCTGTGTACTAATATGACTTTCAAATACTTTCTTGTGAGAGTGTGAACTGAATGGTAGTGAGTGACTGGGCTGTCTCATGTTTGAGCAGGTCAGCTCTTATTACAGGATGTTGCTTATGGAAAACTATCAGCGCTTTGAAGAGACGTCACTCCGCCCCTTCTTAACACACACGGACGCCTTGGAACAGCCGATATGTACTGTAATAACTGACAGATAATGTCATTTGTCATGTAACAGAACTAACAACTTGCAAGGTGACAGAAGAAATACACTTGTATAGAATCATAAGAGTAAGTTGTAAGTTTTTATTTTTTATTTATTTTACTTATTTTATTATTTTCACCATCTATTTTAAAGTTTTGTTTTAATTTAACTTCTTTCGTCTTTTTCGTCTCACTTTTAGTTTAATATGACATCCTTGTAGAAGACTTGCACTGTTCAGCAGCAGTGAACGATTTGTTTGCTTTGCAATGAGTATTGAACCTAAAGCCTGCTAGCTAAACGGTATGGAATATGCATATTCCATATATACGTATTGTATGCGTATTGTCACAGCCCTAATGGAGAGAGTGTTGTTAATGGAGAGAGTATTGTTAATGGAGAGAGTTGTTTTGGAGAACGGACGCTCCCAGTGCCAGAGTTTCAGAGCGTTTTCAGTGATTTCTCGAGGCCCACAGAATATTGTGTGATATTACTATGTAAACACCGAACACGCACAAAGAACGATGAGACTCTCTTCTATCATCTGCAAAAAAAAGTTTATTGATACCATTTTCCGTTCTTTAGTTATGAGCCGGAGAAGATAGGCTGTTTTGAGCAAAAAGACAGGTTTCAAATTATAAGCTGAGATATTCAGCCTTTTGTGAAATGAAGCATTTCAAGCTAGGGATGTCAATTTTTGGTTAATTTCACTTTCGATTAACCGACGCTAATAATCGATTAACCTATCGGTTAATTCATAATTTTTTTATATTAAAAAAAAAAAAAAAAAATTTTTTTTGCTGAAATGTTAATGCTTTTTGTGTTAGAATTTCTAACACAAAAAGCATTAACAAGCATTAACAAAAAGCATCAACATTTCAACACAAATTATTTTTGTGTTAGAATTTCTAACACAAAAAGCATTAACATTTCAGCATCTAAATAGACACTCCTTGTTTGGGCATGAGCTCATTGAGTAAATAGACAATTTTTTTTTTTTTTTTTTTTTTAATATTATTGGAGAGAGTATTGTTAATGGAGATAGTATTGTTAATGGAGAGAGTATTGTTAATGGAGAGAGTGGTGTTAATGGACAGAGTATTGTTAATGGAGAGAGTATTGTTAATGGAGATAGTATTGTTAATGGAGAGAGTATTGTTAATGGAGAGAGTATTGTTAATGGAGAGAGTATTGTTAATGGAGAGAGTATTGTTAATGGAGATAGTATTGTTAATGGAGAGAGTATTGTTAATGGAGAGAGTGGTGTTAATGGAGAGAGTGTTGTTAATGGAGAGAGTATTGTTAATGGAGATAGTATTGTTAATGGAGAGAGTATTGTTAATGGAGAGAGTGGTGTTAATGGAGAGAGTGTTGTTAATGGAGAGAGTATTGTTAATGGAGATAGTATTGTTAATGGAGAGAGTATTGTTAATGGAGAGAGTGTTGTTAATGGAGAGAGTGTTGTTAATGGAGAGAGTGTTAATGGAGAGAGTATTGTTAATGGAGAGAGTATTGTTAATGGAGATAGTATTGTTAATGGAGAGATTGTTGTTAATGGAGAGAGTATTGTTAATGGAGAGAGTATTGTTAATGGAGATAGTATTGTTAATGGAGAGAGTGTTGTTAATGGAGAGAGTATTGTTAATGGAGAGAGTATTGTTAATGGAGAGAGTGTTGTTAATGGAGAGAGTATTGCTAATGGAGAGAGTGGTGTTAATGGAGAGAGTATTGCTAATGGAGAGAGTATTGTTAATGGAGAGAGTATTGCTAATGGAGAGAGTATTGTTAATGGAGAGAGTATTGCTAATGGAGAGAGTATTAATGGAGAGAGTGTTGTTAATGGAGAGAGTATTGCTAATGGAGAGAGTGGTGTTAATGGAGAGAGTATTGCTAATGGAGAGAGTATTGTTAATGGAGAGAGTATTGCTAATGGAGAGAGTATTGTTAATGGAGAGAGTATTGCTAATGGAGAGAGTATTAATGGAGAGAGTGTTGTTAATGGAGAGAGTGTTAATGGAGAGAGTATTGTTAATGGAGAGAGTGTTAATGGAGAGAGTGGTGTTAATGGAGAGAGTATTGCTAATGGAGAGAGTATTGTTAATGGAGAGAGTATTGCTAATGGAGAGAGTATTGCTAATGGAGAGAGTATTGTTAATGGAGAGAGTATTGTTAATGGAGAGAGTATTGCTAATGGAGAGAGTATTGTTAATGGAGAGAGTATTGCTAATGGAGAGAGTATTGTTAATGGAGAGAGTATTGCTAATGGAGAGAGTATTGTTAATGGAGAGAGTATTGTTAATGGAGAGAGTATTGTTAATGGAGAGAGTATTGTTAATGGAGAGAGTATTGTTAATGGAGAGAGTATTGTTAATGGAGAGAGTATTGTTAATGGAGAGAGTATGAATGGAGAGAGTGTTGTTAATGGAGAGAGTGTTAATGGAGAGAGTATTGTTAATGGATAGGGTATTAATGGAGACAGTATTAATGGAGAGATTATTGGAAGATGACAAGAAGAGGATGAAAGAGAGGGAAGGAAAGAGCACCGTTTGTTCAACAATGGCTCTCTTTCTTCAAAGAGTCGCACAATGGTCTGGCCACATTTCATTCACAAACACTGTGTGTGTGTGTGTGTGTGTCTGTGTGTGTGTGTGCGCGTGCGTGCGTGTGTGTGCGTGTGTGTGTGTGAGAGAGAGAGATACAGGGCAGAGGTCAGACCGCTGTTAGCCACCATGTTGATCATAAACAGTCACAAGCCTCTCTGAACCCCAGTGCACAGTCTACATTCCACATGATGATACATGATCCTATATGAGGAGAGATGGAGAGAGAGAGACACAGAGGAACAGAGAGAGAGAGAGAGAGACACAGAGGAACAGAGAGAGAGAGAGAGAGACACAGAGGAACAGAGAGAGAGAGAGAGAGAGAGAGACACAGAGGAACAGAGAGAGAGAGAGAGAGACACAGAGGAACAGAGAGAGAGACACAGAGGAACAGAGAGAGAGAGAGAGAGACACAGAGGAACAGAGAGAGAGAGAGAGAGAGACACAGAGGAACAGAGAGAGAGAGAGAGAGACACAGAGGAACAGAGAGAGAGAGAGAGAGACACAGAGGAACAGAGAGAGAGAGAGAGAGAGAGAGAGAGAGACAGAGGAACAGAGAGAGAGAGAGAGAGAGAGAGACACAGAGGAACAGAGAGAGAGAGAGAGAGACACAGAGGAACAGAGAGAGAGAGAGAGAGACACAGAGGAACAGAGAGAGAGAGAGAGAGAGAGAGACACAGAGGAACAGAGAGAGAGAGAGAGAGAGAGAGAGAGACACAGAGGAACAGAGAGAGAGAGAGAGAGAGAGACACACAGAGGAACAGAGAGAGAGAGAGAGAGAGAGACAGAGGAACAGAGAGAGAGAGAGAGACACACACAGAGGAACAGAGAGAGAGAGAGAGAGACACAGAGGAACAGAGAGAGAGACACAGAGGAACAGAGAGAGAGAGAGAGAGACACAGAGGAACAGAGAGAGAGAGAGAGAGAGAGAGACACAGAGGAACAGAGAGAGAGAGAGAGAGACACAGAGGAACAGAGAGAGAGAGAGAGAGACACAGAGGAACAGAGAGAGAGAGAGAGAGAGACACAGAGGAACAGAGAGAGAGAGACACAGAGGACCAGAGAGAGAGAGACACATAGGAACAGAGAGAGAGAGAGAGAGAGAGACACAGAGGAACAGAGAGAGAGAGAGAGAGAGAGAGAGACACAGAGGAACAGAGAGAGAGAGAGAGACAGAACCCACTGTTACACAGAGATCCCGCAATATAGAGAGCCAAAGTGAAACGTCACTTCCTGCTTTCTCCCTGTACCAGCGCTGCGAAAAATATGAATGGCGGTGGACGGAGAATAAGGTTACTGTTTTGATCCCGTTTGAATTGGGCCACGGGGTGCCAACGCTAATTTTGTCAATTTAAAACATAACTTTGCATGTCAAGAAAGTCACAGTTTGTCGTCAAACTGAAACGTAGGGGTTAGTTTCGTATAAAAACTACATAGCTCGTGGAAGCTCGTGGCATGTCGCCGGTCTTCAGCTTTGCCGGTAGAGAAAGTGACGTCACTTAGGCGACAGTGTATGTAGTCTTTCTGATTTATAACTTCTAGTGCAACAGAGAGGGACAGAGAGATAGAGAGGGACAGAGAGGGAGGGCAGATGGAGAGAAAGAGAGGAACAGATGGAGACAGAGAAAGAGAGAGAGGAACAGAGAGGGAGAGAGAAACAGAGAGACACACACACAGAGAGAGGGAGAGAGAGACCCTGGGCAGTATAACATGGTGTGTTTGTTTGTCCCAGCTGGTGTGATGCCTGTAGGCCAGTGGGTCACAGGTGACGGAAGGCCAGTCCTACAGCTGGCCTCTGCAGCAAGCCCCGCCCATATGAAGGCCAGTCCTACAGCTGGCCTCTGCAGCAAGCCCCGCCCATATGAAGGCCAGTCCTACAGCTGGCCTCTGCAGCAAGCCCCGCCCATGAAGGCCAGTCCTACAGCTGGCCTCTGCAGCAAGCCCCGCCCATATGAAGGCCAGTCCTACAGCTGGCCTCTGCAGCAAGCCCCGCCCATATGAAGGCCAGTCCTACAGCTGGCCTCTGCAGCAAGCCCCGCCCATGAAGGCCAGTCCTACAGCTGGCCTCTGCAGCAAGCCCCGCCCATATGAAGGCCAGTCCTACAGCTGGCCTCTGCATCAAGCCCCGCCCATATGAAGGCCAGTCCTACAGCTGGCCTCTGCAGCAAGCCCCGCCCATATGAAGGCCAGTCCTACAGCTGGCCTCTGCAGCAAGCCCCGCCCATATGAAGGCCAGTCCTACAGCTGGCCTCTGCAGCAGGCCCAACCCATAGGTTGAGGCCACGTCTCGTCATAGAGGCTGGTTTAGCTGCCTCAGCCTGGCTGGGGGCGGGGTCAGGGTGGGGTAAAAACCCCCGTTCTATCCATTCAGCAAAGTTAGAATTTAGTTGATAGCCCAGCCCAGGCAGACACGATCGGGGATTTAACCACCGCAGTAAACGCACATCTGAGTAGACGTCTTGTGTTCTGCTCTAGAACCCCCAAACCTGTAGTTTAGAGCCGCAGCACCGTCTTTTGGTGAGTCAGCCCATGAGATATATGGGTGGTTTTACCCCACTCGCGCGTCAGCCGTTTAACATTTTGTGGGCGTTCCCAGACATGCGGACTGTCTCTATATGAAGGCCAGTCCTACAGCTGGCCTACAGCGCTGCAGTCTCAGTCATTATGCTGCAGTAGTGGAACAAGCTATTAGCCTTCGGTTCTTATCAATGTCACTTCTTTGGTGCAAATATGGTGACGTGCGTTTCTACAGCAGCACCCGCTCCACGTTTTCATACAACACCCACGCTTCATACAGGAGGAGCAAACCACCGTTAGGCTATTTTACCCAAGCATCTTCAAATAGCTCGTCAACTCTTTCCATAAAGTGTCCTTTTTATGTCCTTTTTTTTTATTTTTTATTTTTATTTTATTATTATTATTTTTTATTGATGTACAATTCTGCTGCTTTTGACAGTATATTCTACTACAAGCGTGAATGAATAAAGTCAACTCAAGTCAAGTTACTTGTGACATACTGTATGTAATGGAGGCAGGATATTTTACAGTTTAACAATAATCTTTATAGTCCGTACACTGTAAACGTCATTGGGAAATTAATAAAAAGGATGAAAAATATACCTAAAATGCTGCCTATATAACTTTAAAAAATAAAATACTAAATATTGGCCATGTCTGAGAACCCGTGCCGGAAGAGAATTCCCCATTCATTTTCTCCATAGACATTTGGCAAAATCCTTATAGAACGAGTTCTAAGGCTGGAACCAAGCCAACCTGTGACCTACTGAATCATGTGACCATAAAACATTTAGCTTGGAGCAAAAACACAAAATAACAAATTACTGTTGAACTCTATATCGGCCAACCGATATTATCGGTCGGGCGCGTGGGTGCATAATGTGGCCAGTGTCTGTGCATCTCCTCCTTATTCATATCTTGTGTGTGTGTGTGTGTGTGTGTGTGTGTGTGTGTGTGTGTGTGTGTGTGTGTGTGTGTGTGTGTGTAGATATAATAACATAGTCAGTGTGCCCCATGCTGCGGCAGGCAGGGTGAGGGTGTGGCACTGAGCGTGGCCTCTCATTGGTGGAAATTTACCAGCCTCGCAGCCAATCAAAGAGCCTCGTTTCCTTAGCTGCGGTTAGGACACACACACAGACACAGACACACGCACACTGCCATGTGGAATGTTATAGATAAATGCTCATGTCGTTTTATGAGTCTGCCCTAGTTTTCTGTGTGTGTGCGTGTGCGTGTGTGTGTGTGTGTGTGTGTGTGACACTGTGTGTGTGTGTGTGTGTGTGTGTGTGTGTGTGTGTGTGTGTGTGAGACACTGTGTGTGTGTGTGTGTGTGTGTGTGTGTGTGTGTGTGTGTGTGTGTGTGTGTGAGACACTGTGTGTGTGTGTGTGTGTGTGTGTGTGTGTGAGCATATGACAGACCAGTG